>NW_023458555.1:99524650-99526977 GCF_013731165.1 Rhagoletis pomonella | reverse complement strand
GTGTTTGTGGAAGAATACTGGAACTTGGTATGTGAGTTATTAAAAAATGAGGCATGTCTCCTCCCATACATACTAAAAACTTCTTAATACGTAATAAGTATTTTAAATTTGTTATGGAGATTTATTTTATAAGTGCCGTACTGACAGAATAAATTTCATTAAATGGAAAAGGGAGAGCTGGGTTCCGCCTTATAATCTAAAGCTCTCTTGAGGCATTTGCTACAGTAATGAGAAGTTATATGTTTCGTATTGATTTCGTATTGTTTCGTATTTCGTATATGTTTCGTATTTCGTATATGTTTCGTATTGATTTCGTATTGAAGAATTTATATGTTTCGTATGCCTAGCTCGCAGACGAGATTTTATAATTTTATAGTTTTAAACGGCCTAAATACCTTAACTCGCTTAAAAAATAACGAGCTATAACGAAATGGGCACAGAAATAAAATCTAACATCATTAAATTATTTTTCATATTTGTATAAAAACGTGGGGTGAAACCCGCGGGTATAAGCTAGTATATATATAAAACATTTATTATAAACACTTATGTCAACTAAAGTATATTTTTATATTCTTTTATCACAGCAAAGTAAATAGCAAAAATCTAAAGAGATCGAAGTCGCAACGTGCGTTACCACTGGTGTCCGATCGAAGGTTCGGCTAATTTTTTATCTTCGGCTTCGGCCTTTGCCGAAAATGCAATTTACCAAGTGTTGTATTTGTCGTGAAGCTACATTATTTCACGACAGCGGTTAAAACTTTGTTGTTGTTTCGCATCTCTAGAATTGTTAAAGAAATGCCGTAAAATAGTAGACTATTGAATAAGCCAGCAGATATTTTAAGTCCTATAAGTAATTATTACATTAACCAACACATAAATTAATACAAAATCTTCCAACTAGAAGGAATAGTTCCTTTACCACTTTGGAAAGGCTCTTAGAGCAAAAACTAGTGATTATTATGTTTACGGTTGAGAGTTGTTCTATAAATACACTGACTGCGGATGAGTAGGCGTACATAACTAAAGGTTTGCCTATTTAAAATTATTTTTTGACGTTATACTAGGGCTGCCATAATCCTGAACCCATCGACCAGGACATTTATTCCCTATAAATACATTTTCTTTGGTTCTGGCGATGCATTATTTTGAAGTATTTTCTGATATTAAAAGCAGGGCCGAAGAAAATAAGCAAGAAAAAACATAGCGAATATGCTCGCAAAACAGCAAAACTTAGGTACAGTTTAATGTTTTTTTTTTAGTTTATTTCAAGGATTGAAAAATTACAATGAACACACAAGAGCTGCTTTTTATTCTCAAATAATAGAGATCTGCGCTGGTCGTTTTAATTTTTTTTAAATATTCGTTATTCTCCATTTGAGATAAATTATTTTTAATTTCTTCAATGCCACCAATGCCTTCCCGTAGAGACGTACTATTGGTTATAAATTTTTGTATCGAACCAGAAATGCAATTGAAGTTAAGGGTTAATAAACACCAAATCTTTTTTTATGTTATTATTTGTAAATATTTCTTTAGTTCCACGAATAAAAAAAAGCCCAAGAAATGTTCAAGAAAAATTTATTGAGCCGAAGTTCTTAGGAAATTTACTACGCTGTCTACTATGGTTTGCTAAAGTTTGTTTGGGAAGAGTACAAGGCATCCTTGTTTTCAACAGAAATATATAGCTGTTCAATTATTTCGTAAGGAAAAGTGAGATAGCAGGCTGTAAAATATCAGAGGTCAAAACTCCTTGAACACTACTATTCACGCACACGAAATAATAGCAATTTATTTCTTGATCGTTTACTTAAAGGATCCGTACTTAGCTTTATACATTGAAATAAGCAAAATAAGCATGATCGTTAAACTTAAGCTTGGAAACCCTGAATAAGCAAAATAAGCAATTCCAAGCAAATGCTTAAACTTTTCGGCCCTGATTATAAACAATGTAGTTTTGTGGCACATTCCGTAGAGCTGAATGATTGATGATGATGAAACGCTCATCAGAAAGAAAAATCTCCTGACGGTGACGTAACTTGGAAAAATTTTTGGCCTTCTGGAAGTTCTTCAGGAACTTGCACTTTTTTGGCATTTGCCTGAAGATACAAAATTAGATTTTAACCAAATAAACTAAACAGAAAGGAGGTAAACTCATCACATATTGTTCAGCATATTAGAAATAATTTTTCACTATCGATTTTCTTCTACTAATGCTTTTTTGCAAAGCAAAAATCTGCTAAAAATATGACATTGACAATTTAATTGTGGACCAGGACACCAGCACAATTTGTTTAAATCAGGACAAATCCTGGAAAACCAGGACG
>NW_023458555.1:99522408-99524550 GCF_013731165.1 Rhagoletis pomonella | reverse complement strand
TTCAGGATTATGGCAGCCCTAGTATAACGTCAAAAAATAATTTTAAAATAGGCAAAACTTTAGTTATGTACGCCTACTCATCCGCAGTCAGTGTATTTATAGAACAACTCTCAACCGCAGACATAATAATCACTAGTTTTTGCTCTAAGAGCCTTTCCAAAGAGGTAAAGGAACTATTCCTTCTAGTTGGAAGATTTTGTATTAATTTATGTGTTGGTTAATGTAATAATTACTAATAGGACTTAAAATATCTGCTGGCTGATTCAATAGTCCACTATTTTACGGCATTTCTGTAACAATTCTAGAGATGCGAAACAACAACAAAGTTTTAACCGCTGTCGTAAAATAATGTAGCTTCACGACAAATACAACACTTGGTAAATTGCATTTTCGGCGAAGGCCGAAGCCGAAGATAAAAAATTAGCCGAACCTTCGATCGGACACTATGGTAACGCACGTTACGACTTCGATCTCTTTGGATTTTTGCTATTTACTTTGCTGTGATAAAAGAATATAAAAATATACTTGAGTTGACATAAGTGTTTATAATAAATGTTTTATATATATATAACTATAAACAAACATAAAAAATCATGTAATTTTTGGAAAAGTTCATTTTTGAAGATTCTGTTTAATGTTCTTACTTGAAATTTAGTGTGGTTTGGTTTTTGGGGTAGCTGATTGCAAATATGATGTCAGATTTGCAAAACTCAAGATGGCGGACACCAAAATTTAAATCTTTGAGAATATCAAGGAAAATTGTTACTCAGGGGTTTTTGGGGTCACTAAAATCAAGATGGCAAATCTGACATCGGATTCGTTAATCCACACCCCGGAAAACTGGTGCCTGTCATCTTGGATAGGAATCTGAAAGAGTAGTACTAAAAGATGCCCTAAGTAGAAATGAGCTAAATAATTTGTTTTTTTTTTTCATAAAATAACATGGGATTCTGACGTGCTAGAGGAATTCTGCGGTCAGAAATGGTAAAATTTTGTTGACCTGTGGTGACTTCCAATCCAAAGTTAGTTATAAATTAGAGAACTATGAATTTCTCCAAGGTTGGAGAAAAATTTTTTTCGGTGTTTGTTGGAACTGTTATTTGTGAAAAATTTCCCAAATTTTATTTCTGTATTATATGCATTCTAGCAGACCCGGCGGACTTCGTCCCATCCAAAATTAATTTTTATTGAAACATTTGGTCCAACGTTTTCACCAACAATTCACGTTCACGTTTGGTTTTGTGGTCATCAGAAGGCATATCAATCTTTTCCGTATTAGATAACCTTAAGAAATCGTTAGTTCCGTTAAGAAGTTCTTGGGGCAACAATGATCCGGTTCGATGGTGAATCGTCATTGAGTCTGTATAGTACAATTGGTGGCAATTTCAAAATTGGGGAGTATCATTGGTCCATAAATATCCAATATACATAGACTTATTTCAGACGAAATATTGTAAATATCTTACAATTGTATTTGTAGGCATTTATCAGGAATTGTCTTTATTCTGTTTAGTCGCTGAAAAGCAAAGACCGCAATGGTTCTGGCGGTTCATTTAACGGTGGTAATTTGACTTTGATCCCTAGTGTATCCGAACGACTTCACTTGACGATTTTTACCAATAACTCGACTCCCGCGCTGCCTTGCAGCGCTTTTTTGCAACAGTATTGCCCCTGCCGTTACCAATATATATCTCGAATATGAGCCAAATTGGATTGTGAATACGATTTTTAGTAATATTTAAAAAGGGACCCACTCAAACACATAAAAAAATTTCAATGAAGAAGAAGATATGGATAAGCATAAATGTTTGCCAAAATGATCAGAACGTCGAGCTTAATCGATTTAGCCAAGTCATCTGACTGTCTGTTTGAACGCACTCTAGTCCCTAACTTTTCGAGATATCCGACTGAAATGAGTGTTTTTTATGATGTATTAATCATTTGTCGGAACCGTCAAAATCGCACTTCTATAACTTATAGCTCCCATACAACTGATTGCTCATTTTAGTTCCCGTTCCTGGTTGACCATTCTGTGTAAAAGTTTCGGTATGTTTGGAAGGCGCCATGCCCCCTTTTACAATAAATCCCACTGTTCTCCATGGGTATGGTATTGATTTTAAATATCTCCATACCAAGTTCCAG
>NW_023458555.1:99515891-99522308 GCF_013731165.1 Rhagoletis pomonella | reverse complement strand
TTTTTTAATAACTCACATACCAAGTTCCAGTATTCTTCCACAAACACTTCCTGGGATATGTGGCAAGAAAAGGTAAATTTCTTTTTCTTATAACCCTAATATTTTTCCATGAATTTAGAATTGATTTTACACACCCCAGTACCAAGTCCCAGTACTCTACCATGAACACCTCTAGAGATATGCAGTATAAAACAGTAAATTTGTATGGGAGGTACCATGTCCCCTTTTCGAATAACGCAAATTTTTCTCCATGAGGATGGAATTAATTTTGTATACAGATCTCGGGGACAAGTTCCAGTCCTCTGCAATAAACACCTCCAGAGATATGCAGCATAGAAAAATCAATTTGCATGGGAGTTGCCACACCACCTTTTCCAATAACTCTCATTTTTCTCCATGAGTATGGTATCAGTTTCACATACATACATACATATGTATTTCCATACCAAGCTTGAGTACTTTACCCCAAACATTTGAAGAGATATGCAATATGAAACTTTCAGTCGATATGGGAGGTGCTACGCCTCTTTTCAAAAAACGTCCATTTTTCTCCGTGAATATGAACATGATTTCACACAGTGTTGGCAAACTGTTAATCTGATTCACCATTAAAAATTAACGTTTAAAATGTTAATCGCGATTAAAATTAATTAGTCGTTATCGACTGTACGATTAATGATAAAATTTTTTAATCGTTAATCGCTGGCTCCGATTACGTTTATTCAATTTAAAACATTAATCGTTAATCCAATTAAAAATAAAATCTGATTAATTTGTCTAGTTTGTCCGAGTTTGAAACCAAACACCAGTTATAGTAATTATTTTGTGTTTTACACTTATAAAAAGCACATAATATAAAAAAATTATAATTATTGTTATTAGTAATACATAAACTGGGAACTTTTACAAACCTAGTATGTAAAACGTTTGTTGGATTTAATCGAATTGACTAACTGATTAAATCATCAATCGATTAATGCCAACATTGATTTCACATACATATCACTATACCAAGTTTCAGTTCTCTCCCACAAATACTTCCAGAGATATGTATGTAATATGAAAATTCCAATTTGTATGGGAGGGGCCTTGAGTTATCGGACTTACTTTCAGTCTAAGACCATCCTTCCTAAATCCGTAGTAAGTGTACTAAATTTCGTTCTGATCGGAAAACCGGTTAAGGAAGTAGCCTATTTTTTAATCCAGGTCATAAACCATCTTTGAACAAAATTTCATTTTCAAACAGGTGGCAATTCTTAAAAAAGTAGCCTATTTTCCAGTCTAGGTCATAAGCTATCTGTGTGCAAACTATCATGCAAATCAGTTCAGTCATTTACGCGTATTAATTTAATTAAACTTTCCTAATACGTGATAACTCTTAAAATAGTAGCCTATTTTCCAACAGAGGTCATAAGCTATCTGTGTGCGAAATGTCATGCAAATCTGTTCAGTCGTTTCCGCGTATTAATTTAAGTAAAACTTTTTTAACAGGTGGCAACTCTTCCAAAAATTAGCCTATTTTCCACTGTAGGTCATAAGCTATCTGCTTGCAAAATTTCATGCAAATCCGTTTTAGCGGGTGGTAACTCTTAAAAAAGGTAGCCTATTTTTCAACCTAGCTCATAAGCTATCTGTGTGAAAACTTCCATGCAAATCAGTTCACTCATTTCCGCGTATTAATTAAATTAAAAATTTCTAACAGGTGGCATCTCTTTAAAAAGTAGCCTACTTTCTAACCTAGGTCATAAGCAAAATTTCATGCAAATCCGTTCAGTCGTTTCCGCGTATTAATTTAATTAAACTTTTTTAACAGGTGGCAACTCTTAAGAAAAGTAGCCTATTTTCCAATCTAGGTCATAAGCTATCTGTGTGCAAATTTTCATGCAAATCCATTCAGTCGTTCCCGCATATTAAATAAATTAAACTTTTTTTATCAGGTGGAAACTCTTAAAAAATAGCCTATTAACCAATCTGGCCCATAAGCTATCTGCGTACCAAATTTCATGCAAATCCGTTCAGTCGTTTCCGCGTGATGATTTCCCAAACATCCAAACATACAAACTTTCACATTTATAATATTAGTAAGATAACTATAAACAAACATAAAAAATCATGTAATTTTTGGAAAAGTTCATTTTTGAAGATTCTGTTTAATGTTCTTACTTGAAATTTAGTGTGGATTGGTTTTTGGGGTAGCTGATTGCGAATATGATGTCAGATTTGCAAAACTCAAGATGGCGGACACCAAAATTTAAATCTTTGGGAATATCAAGGAAAATTGCTACTCAGGGGTTTTTGGGGTCACTAAAATCAAGATGGCAAATCTGACATCGGATTCGTTAATCCACACCCCGGAAAACTGTTGTCTGTCATCTTGGATAGGAATCTGCTACTGGGAGCTACTTAGGTACCACACTTCAAGCAAACCGGACCATAAATATGATTTTTTCGAATGGTTTGATCCCTGGTCTACTTACCGGAAAAAAGGTACGTATATGCCATCATCAAAAAAAATAAAAAAGGCAGGCAATGACAAACCTCCGAGTGTATTTCTGCCATGAAAAATAGCTTCTCAAAAAAATACAATCGCCGTTCGGAGTCGGCGTAAAACTGTATGTCCCTCCCTTTAATTGACAACACCAAGGCGCACGCCACAAATTGGAGGAGAAGCTCCGGCAAACACTATCATATATGTAAGCGCCAAGCCATTGCTATTCTTATATACTAATCTAGGCAAAAAGCTACATAGGTGCTCAATTCCAAGCAAATCGGACCATAAATAAGATTTTTTCGAAAAGATCCCATGAACCGAAAAAGTAATTTCGGACCTGCCGTTCGCGAGATTACCTGCTACAAAAAAGGGTACTTCTCTTTATATAACATTGGTTTGCAGCAAAAATGTTCTATGGATGCCACTATCCAAACGCCAAATTAATTTTTTTTCTATGAATACGTTTTCGAGATATGTGACCTGGTCTACGAAAAGGGAGCTTACCTGCGAAAACTAGTTTTCTGTGAAAAAGCTGTTAAAAGTAAGCAACTCGTTTCGTCAGTTTCTCATTATCTCGTTAATTGTTCTCCGCGCCGGACGTCCAGTAAGTGTTGTTGTTGGTCCAGTAAGTGTTGTTGTTGGTCGGAATATTATTATAGTTCATCGTGTAAGTTGCTAGTGTGGAACATTTAAAAAAGTACCACTGAAGAAGTGACGTTTTTGTACTTCTAAGCAAGTTAGGATTTTCTGCTTTTCACCACGTGAAAAAGCATCTCATCTTCCATCCGAATCAACCAAAAAGTGAAAATTGATTTTTTGACACCTAAGCCCCCTTTCCGTAGACCAGGTCACATATTTGTAATTGACCGTTATTCAGTTTAAAACAAGAGTGGTTCCACTTAATCACGTATATCTTAGGAACTAAGTGAACAATCGTAATATGAAATACAGCTAATGAAAGGAAATGAAATTCTCTATAAGCCGTATATACATCACTTTCCGATAGGCTTGATAGTTTCTGAGAAATTAATTAACAAAAAAATAAAAAAACAATAGTTGTTATTTTTTTATTTATCTCCTGTTAAGGTTTGAATTTTTCAAATTTTTTCGTATAATATTTATAACTGAAGTTGTTATTTTATTTCTCATAAACTATCAGCGAGGGTGCTTCTTAGATTTCATTGTCATGCTATTGACAATATCTAATTTTACTAAACTGAAAATTAAAAGTTCAAAACAATTGATATCAAGCACCCATATATGTAATACTCCTATATTGGCAGTAAGAGCTAGTACCGTCCGAAAACACTACAGTACAGATATATCAATAAACACGTACGAAAGAAAAGGAACACATACGTTTATAAATAAACATGTACACGACACATTTACAAAACCGGCACTCAAGTACACAATACATTGACAAAAAGAGTACTAGACTGTCTCGCTTTGATTTCGCAATGCTTACACATTGAGATGTTAGCTTACTATCAATATAGAAGTATTACATATATGCAAGCACCCCATTTTTTTTTCCTGTAAAATTAATTTTATTGTCAATTATTTTAACACTATTTTAGGTTGGTTGTAAAAGTTTAATTAAACCAAGTTTGGGAGCTTCCTATTCCTCTTAAACGAAATCTATATTTCTATAAATCACTAGCAGACCCGGCGAACTTCGTCCCGCCCAAAATTAATTTTTTTTATTGAAACATTTTGGTCCAACATTTTCACCAACAGTTCACGTTCATGATTCTCAGTGACGCATTTGTCTTCTAATATTACGGCTTGGTGGTTGTCAGAAGGCATATTTCCTTTGCCATCTTAAATAACCTAGCAAAGATACGTAATAGATTCAGAGCGTCTGAAAGGCGCCACGCCTCCTTATAAAATAGCGCAAATTTCCGCTAATAGTATGGAATTGATTTCATATATCTCCATACCATGTTCGAGTACTCTACCATGAATATTTCCAGAAATATGCAGTATGAAAAATCCGGTTTGTATGAGAGGTGCACGCCCTTTTTCCAATAGCGCCCTTTTTCAAAAACTCGAAGTTTTTCGAGAATTTGTTGAATTATTTTTTTTTAATTGCATACATTTTGAAGGCAGTGGCACTCGATTGATATATCCGGCTATTGGTACAAAACAAAAAAAACAGGGACATTTTTCTTTTTGTAGTCAAAATAGTTTCTTAAAGGATTTTCTGGAAAAAATCCCCTCTGATGACAGAACAGTTTAAGCTTAAAAAATCTACACTGCCGGAACAAAGTATTGGCATAGCAAATTTTTCACAATATATGCAACAAAATTTTATTCTAATATTTTTCCGCTAATTTCGTATAAAAATATGGTCCATTCTACAACAAAAAACATAAAAATATAATTCCTACACTTTGTGCCAAACTCGCGAAAATTCAGTGAATTTTCATGAAAATTTTCACGAATTTTTTCGAGTATGCAGATTTGTAGCCCAATCAATTTTATTATAATGATGTGCAAGTTTTAAGTAGCTATTAATTACCGTTGATTTTTGGTAATTTTTTTCACGTAGTCTCTTCCATACAAACAATTTTTTTCGAAAATACTTTTTATGGAAAAAATTTAAAACACCTTCAACAAAAAAAATCTCAAAAATCAACGCGATTTTTGACTAACTCCGAACTTGCATTTTTTTGCTAGAGTTTAATGGGCTGCAAAACTGCATACTCATCTGATTAAAAATTTGAAAATTTTGATGAAAATTTGCTGAATTTTCGCGAGTTTTGCACAAAGTTTAGGAATTATATTTTTATGTTTTTGTTGTTGAATGAACCATATTTTTATATAAAATTGGCGGGAAAATTTTAGAATAAAAATTGTTGCATATATTGTGAAAAAGTTGCTGTGCCAATACTTTGTACCGGCAGTGTACATAAAAATATTAAAAAATTGTATCAACGGAATCATAACAATGAGATTTTTGATGCTGTTTTTTAACTATTTTCAAAGATTTATTTAAGAAAAACTTGAAAACCTGCTCCAAAACTTTACCGATATAGACTTATAAGGTATCACAGGTATCATTTCTCACCCTTTTTGTTTCTTTGCAAAAAAACTAATTCACGTCCCAATTTTTTTTTATTCAATACCAACACATCTTAATTCAACATGGAATGACACTCGTTTATCTTACCTCCCTTTTTCATATTTTGAGTGATCTTATTCGCAATTAAAAGGATTAAAAGGATGAGAAAATGATACCTCATAAGTCTAAATGGTAAGGTTTTGGCTGAGTTATTTAAGTTTTTCTTAAACCCTCCTTTGAAAAAAGTGCAAAAACAGCATCAAAAATCTCATTATTGGCTGCGTTTCTTTATACATTCCGGATAATCCCATTTCACAGCCGGAATAAACAGAATACGTTTGAAATATACGTTAACATATCATCAGGAACGTTCTAAAGAATAAGTAAACAAAAAAGTTTATTCCAAACGTTCAGAATGAATAAAGAAATTCAGCCATTATGATTCCGTAGAATTTTTTTTTATATTTTTATGAAAACTTTTTAAGCCTAAACTACTCAGTCATCTGAGGTAATTTTTTCAAAAAATATTTAAAAAAAACTTTGTTTGGTGGAAGTCGTAAAATATGTATAATACATAGATTTTATAATTACAGTGGAAAAACAGTACCGCTTTTTTTTATGGGCAGCGATGCAGTCTACTGTACATAAGTTGGCTATGATTACTCGGCCGTGCTATCATAGTAGCACAATGCCGCTAAGTACATTTTAAAATTTTCAGGCAACAGCGTCAGGCGATTATCGGTTATATTTTTTGTTGTTTGTGTGAAATACTTTATTTTTATCAGTATTTTTCTTTTAATCAAAATATGTTGAAATAAAAGTAAAAAAAAAAGAATTCCAGAATCCCCCCCCCCCCCCC
>NW_023458555.1:99504686-99515791 GCF_013731165.1 Rhagoletis pomonella | reverse complement strand
CTACGGCCCTGATAATATCTACCGAATATACACAAACAATTTCATTCAAATCGGTCAAGCCGTTTCAGAGGAGTTCGACCACAAACACCGTGACACGATATTTTTATATATTAGATTTTTCATACAAATTTACTAAAAATTCTAAAATAAAAAATATAGAGACAATTGTTTTGGGATAGGGACACCCTAATAGGAAAATTCCAGTACTCTATCGTGAACACTGCAGTATGAAAGTTTCGGTTTGTATGGGAGGTGCCACGCCTCCTTTTCCAATAACCGCAATTTTTCTCCATGAGTATGCGATTGCTTTCATTTATCTCCATACCATGTTCGACTCCTCTTCCATGAACATTTTTTGGGATATGCAGAATGAAAAATTCAGTTTGTATAGTATGTGCCACGCCCTTTTTCTAATAGCCCCAATTTTTCTTCATGACCATGTGATTGATTTCATATATCTCCATACCTAGCTCTAGTACTCTACCATGCACACTTCCAGAGATATGCAGTATGAAAAATTCGGTTTGTATGAGAGGTGCCACGCCCCATTTTCCAAAAACCACAATTTTTCTCCATGAGTATACGATTGTTTTCGTATAGCTCCATACCATGTTCGAGTGCTCTACCATGAACACTTCCAGAGATATGCAGTATGAAAAATTCGTTTTGTATGGGAGGTGCCACGCCCCCTTTTTCAAAAACCACAATTTTTCTCCATGAGTATGCGATTGGTTTCGTATATCCCCATACCATGTTCGAGTACTCTACAATGAACACTTTCAGAGATATGCAGTGTGAAAAATTCGGTTTGTATGGGAGGTCCCACGCCTAGGGTTGCCAAGATTTTTTAAGATATTTATAGTAATTTTTCAAAAAAATTGGAAAAATATAGTACACTTCAAATATATATAGTATTTTATTTAAAAGCTAAGGAAAAACGATTTTTAAGTGATGAAAAATTTCTTCCTGTGAATGCCGAAATAGGGCAAAACGATACTAGTAAATACAAGTACATACTCGATACTTTCGTTCGATACCAAGCAATTTTGGTATCGATACTTTTCAGTACTGAGTAGGTATCGGAAGATAGTACTTGTACCGATTCAGTGACAATTTTATTCCCAGGCTTTTATTTTTTAATTCAATTATTATTGTGAATAGTTAAAAATTTTTGGTAGTTTAGTTGCCAACGAAAAGAAAGTCCCATAAAGAAAGACCCATTATCATCTAATCTACGTCCACCTTTTGTAAAAACTCATATTTGGCTATAGGAAGCAAGATAAATTAAAAACGCAATGTCTCCAAAAGGGTTAACAACGTGCTTGTTTTATTTCTTCCATTTTATATTCAAATTAAGGGAAATTTACTAAGTCCAAAAGAGGCACAAAAATTTGATAAGCTCACAAAAAATTCTAAATATTTTCATTTGCAACGGAACCTTTTGCAAAATTCTTGAAGGAAATGTTTTGAAAGGTTGTTTTTCTCTCTTGTAAAATTTCTACAAATGGATTTAGCAACTTTTCACTCTAAGCTAGCCATATGAATGCCTGCACTACATTATAACATTGTCCTCCAAAAATTATCAAGATTATTACTTCTTTCGGAAATATACCATTGTTCCTCTGCAAAAATGCTGTTGACCAGTGTTATAATACAGATAACTTTTATTAATTAGTTTTATTAATTAATTTGGATGAAATAAATTATATTTATACTCTTTGTACAAAATAAATATTTATGTATAACAAATAAAATACGTACATACATAAAAAGAAGCAAATTCTGTTAACAAAATTCTGTGGGGATTTTACAAAGCAGCTTATCGGACTTTGCACCTTTTCCTTGTTTTTTGGGAGGCCATCCTAGTAAAACATGTTTTAAAACGTAAAGTTTTTCTTAAAATAGAGAGTAGAAATGAAATAATTTTAAGTAAATTTGTTAATTCTTTCTCAGTTATGTTTCCTTTTTTGATTATAAACTCACAATGAACTTTTACTTTAAAGAATATTTCATTTAATATTGTTATTTCAGTATAAAGGTCATTCATTTTAATACACATAATTGAAGAAATATAGTATTTTTGCGTACTATATTTTTTTCCAACAGTATATAGTACGCCGACCGGAAAAATAGTACAATACTATATATTATAGTACGGTTGGCAACCCTAGCCACACCCCCTGCACCTAGCGGTATGAAATATACTTTACATCCGATTCTCATACCTACCATATATGCAAGAACGATAGAATACAAGATTGCGCATTCCGGCAGAATGACATTAGTGGCAACGGGTAAACAAAGAATATGGCGAAGAACAATGAGTTGACAGTTGTGAATTTGCAGTGAGAAAACGTGTTTTCTTCACGATTCACCAATTTCTCAAGCCATCTTTGAATAGAGCAAATTAAGCACAACGCTAACAAAAGATATACAACCACTCTTGAAATGTGTTCAAAAGAATAGGTCTTATTAATTGACTATTTAGAATTTTTGTTTTTGTATTCTAGGTGCCGAAAAAGTGATAATAAAAAAATGAAAAAAACTGCATTTTGTGGCTTTATCCCTACGGCTGCTACAATAAAACACACGACACGACATTTTTATAAAGTTTTTATTACAAATAAAACGTTTTTTTAATTTAGAACGCACGAATTACTTCGATTTTCACTTGAAAATACACAATACGTTTGCACTTGTTTCTAAACAAAAAATTTGTTTACGTATTGCCATAAACGTCAAAGTCGGCAAAACCAAAGTAGCGGTTTCGGGAATGCGCTACCTTCAGTTCATTACACCATGCCATATATGCACAAAAAATTTCATAAAGATCGGTCAAGCCGTTTAGGAGGAGTTCGACCACTAACAACGTGACACGAGATTTTTATATATTAGATTTTCTACTTTTTAGTTCACATTATAATACCATCGAGTTTTTAGTTTTTTAAAGTATTTGGTTTCTGTCTACTTTGATTTGAAAGATATTTGATTTAAAGCTCAGCTAAGGCTAGTCAAAATCAAAAAAGGGTTTTTGTGATTAACATTTTTCAAATTTGGAAACGTAGTGTTCATAAACGGCAAACGATATCTATATATATACAGTGACGGGCAAGACTGTAACATGGTGTAACACTTTTTACTTCAGCCATCGCTATCTTTCCAAGTTCTAACGACTTTCATACTTTTGTTGTATATTCTTGTTGGTACATCCCTACCCCCTCTCTCATAACGATTTGAAGTCAATACAACAACATTAAAAAAACCAGCAGAAAAAAATGTAAATTAAGGCAGATGTTACAGTTTTGCACTCATATATTTTTAAGAACTTTTTAACAATTTTCACGAAAAAAAAAGAACTACTAACACAATGTTCAGTACTCTTTTGCTCGTTTCAGTTCCTGGATACGATTTGGTATACCTTATTTGTATCTCTGTAAAAATTCTGGAGGTATATCCTTGGTTTGCTTTCACAGCTCATGTACTCGATTTTACGGACTTGGATACTTAGTAGGCTGTGCTTTTAGTTGTTTTCGCAAATTCTCAATGAGATTCATGTCCGCGGATTGTGGAGGTCATTTGAAATTAGCAAATTTTTGCTTTTGTATCCAGTCTTTGCGAATATGTGCAGTGTGTTTTGGGTGATTTTTCAGCAGAAACTCTAATTTTTTCGACTACATCTTGCAAATTTTGTTGAAATATGAACAGATACTGTTCCTCACGCATAATGTGTACTAACAGACAAAGAAAATGTTTGAAATACAACCCCAAACTATTATTGACCGACCACTGTTCCTCACAGTTTGCCTTACATGCTGCGCATGGGCTTAGTTTGGGTCTTTGACCCAATATCATGCCAGGCCATCTGATTGAAAGCGATTAATTTAGTCTTGTCAGACCAAATAACCTTCAATTGAAACTTAAAAATATGTTTTTTATTGCATTCTGAACGGCGTAACATATCCCAATAGCCAACGGTTCGGATTTCGTGCGATGCAGCAAAATGCTGCCGCACTAGCACATGTATTTTGATAAAATTAGCTTTTTTCTTCTTTTATGATCCTTCGCGCTGAATTTGGCAATTCTTCGCTTCGCTGTCTATTGATTTGCGTTAAAGTTTAATACCTTAAGCGCTTCTGTAATAGTGGCTGCATCGCTATTTGCTGCTAAGTTCACAAGATATCGTACCGTAATAAGGCTATATTTTTTCTCAGTCTTAACATTTTCAAGTAGCAAATTCCAAAATTTTTTGCCACTTTTCGTGCGGTCCCGCCTTTCCGCAGTAAATCTATTATTTACATTTATGGTTCCTGATTAACTATGTTATTTACTGGTGATCAGTTCTTCAATAAATTACAATACAGAAAAAAGTCATCTGACTTCCAACTAAGTAAGAGATAACTGTCAAATGCAAAACTGAGAGTGAGTGCAAAACTGTAACATCTGCCTCAATTTACATTTTCGTCGTTTAGTTATTGTTGTTGTATTGACTTCAAATCGTTATGAGAGAGGGAGCTGGGATGTACCAACAAGAATATACAAGTACAACAAAAGGATGAAAGTCTTTAGAACTTGGAAATATACCCTGTAGTGAAATGAACTAGTTGTAAACTACCTCACAACTAGTATGAATCGCATGCCTAACTAGTCAGCCAACTATCTTTTTTCCATGCAATCAACTGGTATTTTTAACATGGGGATGTCCTACGAGATGGCAATTGTCAGTTTTCGGTCAGAAATATACCAGTCTCATACTAGTTCAAAATAGACAGAAAAATACTGGTCAAATTATGGACCAAAACCACTATTTTGGGAGTCAAAAAATAAAATGAATTCATGAATATACAATAAAAACTTTTTGTTGAGTACACTTTAATATATTACACATTTTTATTTAACAGCCGTAGATTTGCCAATAAATAGTGCTACATAAATACTCCAAACTTTCGAACACAAATTTAAATGAATTTTTCATTAAATGTTATTAAAAGTAAAATGTTTCAGGTACAATAAATACATTTTTTTTTTATTATATTGAATATGCAAAAGAAAACATTTTAGTTAAAAATAAAATGAATACTTTAGTTCATTTTTTAGTGAACTAAAATAAAAATAAAATTAAATTCATTAACTTTGGACATTTCAGTATTTTATTTTTAAAAATTTATAAAAGTAATAACCAATGTTTAAAATTTGAGATTTGGATAAAAATAAAGGAAAGAAATAATTGAAGCAGTTATTAAATATTCTTAATTTTTGTCTATAGTTTGGCTTGTTGTTGATAATAGAAATTAATCAATAAATTATATTTATCGTAATTTAATCATTAATCGGTTATCAAAAAAACATGCTTTAGTTAATAACCATTATGAATATTAGTCATTATTTAACAGGTCTTGTATAATTGAGTACGTACTCGATTTAATGGTTTACAATATACCCAAATAAAAGTTATAATATTTTGTGTACTTTATTGTATTAAACTGTCGACGTCAAATAAAACAGTGCATGAATAAATCGTTTTGTACTTAGTACAAGTCTGGTCATTTTCGAACTAGTTCGGTTTCTGTCAGGAAATTCTAGCTGTAAACTAGTATTTTTCCTGACTAGTTTGGGATTTCACTGTAGGGTAGCGATGGCTGAATTAAAAAGTGTTACACCATGTTACAGTTTTGCTCGTCACTGTATATAATACGCGAAGAGATTTTTTGTTCAGGATAAAAGGTCTACACCGTTCGCTCGATTTTCAAAAATGGGGTGTCAAATTAAGGCTTTTGGCCAGCAGAGGTGCAAACTGGTTTTATTTTTTCCAACGAAGTAGACACCTATAGAACAATTGAATTCAAATTATTTAATAAGTAATGCCATAATAACGGCGCCGTTCGTTCGATTTTCCCAAATGAGGTGTCAAATTAAAAGGCTTGGGCTGCAGATATGCAAGAAGGTTTCCTTTTTTGAAAAAAGTTGACGTCTTTTAAAAAAATGTAAACAAATTATTTAAAAAAATAAAATATTACAAAATGGGTATCATTGGAAATGGTTTTGAAAATCTTTCTTTCTTAAATAAACTTTAGGAGGGTTGCCACCTGTTTAAACATCAAATTAATTTTGAATTAAAATATTAAATAGGGAAAAAAATTCCAACATATGGGTGCCAAACGAAAAGGGGCTCAGAAAGTAGCAGTTTGAAAATGTTTTGAAGTGGGTTGCCACCTGCTTGAAATGTCGAATTAAGTTAACTTATCCAAAAGTTATGAAATGTCAAAATATGGATGTCAAACGAAAGAGTGTTAAGAAGGCTTTAGTTTAAACATTAAGAATATTTTTGCGGTGTTGGAAGGGGGTTGCTACATGTCTAAAAATTTATTTCAAATTATTAAATAAGTTCAAGGAATTATTAAAATATGGGTATCAATCGAATGGGTTTGAAAAATCTTTACTTCTGAACTATATTTAGCGGGGTTGCCACATGATGAAAAAATAAAATTCAACTCAATTTATCAGTTAATTAAAATATATATCGCAATGTTAGACGAAGAATATTTAAGAATTTCTTAGCTCGAAACTACTTTTGGAATATGAAGAGAAAGGGTGTTAAAAAGAACTAGAGTTTGAACGTTTAGAATGTTCGAAAAGGGTTGCCACGTGCTTATAAAGTGACATTCAAATTATGTAAGAAGTTGGATGAATTATAAAAAGATGGGTATCATCGAAATGATTTTGAAAAGGCTTTAGTTTATATTTAGGAGGGTTGCCACCTGTTTAAAAAATTCCACTCAGCTTAAATTAGGGCAATTACCTAATTCAAATATGTGTTTTAAAATATGTTAAGAAATCTTTAGCTTCAACACTATAAATATTTTTTTATTTTATTTTTTTCAATTCAACTTTGTAGAAGTTTGCTCGAAAATAAATTGTATAACCTGAAATTAGAAACTTTTTATCGGATGATTTAAAATTTGATAACATTGAAAACCTACTATGCGAAACGGCAGCACTGATTTAGAAGAAATATGACACTCGAATCGCTTATACCTTACTAAGGTAAGGTTTTTGAATTTCTACCTTGGGCGTTTTAACGCCGCACAGTGGACCAAATGTTGAGCCTGGTGCGAAATTGGTCAAAAAATGTGGTGTCAACAAAACAGAATTAATTATCGCATTTATGCTTGCCATATTTCTACCTTGCTTAACGTGAGGAATTAGTTTTCATAAAAATTTCTTCGAATTCTGTACAGACGTGTTGATTGTTTGAGGCGTCTTTTTTTACGACCGTAGAAAGCAAATTAATAAAGTTATTAATTATCTTTTAACCTAAAGGTATGCATTAATAACTTTTTAAATTTGAAGCATATTTATGCTGTTGTTCGCTAAAAAAGTAGTTTCTAAGGAGAGTCTACTGTGAAATTATTTTTCAAGCAAACTTGAATTTTGTTAAAGAATTTAGCTACAAATACCGCTGATTCTATAGAAGTTCCATATGCTTTAGAAGGAATAGCTATTGGGCTTCAAAATAATAAAAATAGTGGCTGCCGCTTTTTGGCTATTTGTTATTTTCAGTCGAAATGTCAATTTGAAGACAGTTGTTTCGATAAACACCCAAGACAAGAAAAATAAATCGGGTACCGTTTTGGAATATGTAATGAGTTAAATTGGATTCACAGAAGAAGACCACAGAAAATACAAAAAAGCAAAGAAAAATGTACACAAATTTGTGCATGACCTTGGCGAGAAATTGAAAAATGCGAATAGTACGAGAAAAAGCTTTGAAGCTAAATATGAAAAGTAGTTATATGGTGTTAGTTTTTGAGATCGCTGAAACGGATTCTGAAGTTGCCTCTGTTACTCATGAACCAAAAAAAATATTTTTCTAAAAAAAGTAAGAAGACCCAACTTTTAGACATTTCTTCGCTTGTGAAAGATAAGTCGTGTGATGAATTAGTTTTAGCAACAAAAGTCAGTTTATGTAAATCTAGAAAAAGAGATGCTGCGAAAATGTTAAATGAATTAAACGCCTCTCCCAGAGCAACTAAAATTAAAAAAAAAAAAAAACAGTTTTCTGTTCACCTAATACTACTATTGCGAATACTCCTGAAGAGGCCTTGGTTTTATTTATAGACGGAGACTATAGATAACACACATATAAGTTAATGCAAACAGGCGCCAAGAACCGAAACGCAAACATATATCCAACGTACCATGTTGTAAAATCTGCGAAAGAAAAGTGCTATCCCAGTAATATGACCTTTTCGGATGTTTTAGCACAGGTTTCTTTACAATGTTTAGTCGATAAGATAGTTGAAAGGTTAGGAAAACTTCAAATTGACATACTGGAACAAACTAAACCACTTGGAATGTATATGACATACAAGTGGGGATGTGATGGAAGTAGTGATCATTCAAACTACCGATACTAGTGCTGATAACTCCGGCCAACATCTTTTTGCAGTATGTCTGGTGCCTTTACAACTTAAATCTAATAATGTCCTTTCATGGAGAAATCCACGCTCTTCATCCACACGATTCTTCAGGCCTATTAAAATTATTTTTAAAAAAGAAAGCAAAGCTTTAATAAAGTAAGAAATTTCAATTGTTGAAAACCAGATTTCTGCAATCCTGCGAAAAAAAATGCGTGAGTACTAGGTACTCATGATATTTCATGTGTAAACATATGCGCACCGCAAAGCATAAAAGTACGTTTATATACAAATATGAACTCAATAAAAGCTCGTTAGTTGTTAAAATGGTTGTGCTTGTTATACTCACAGCTCGAGGAAAAGTTAAGCTTTTTCTCTGTGCCACCGTGGTCACGTTTTTCTGCGACACATATTATGATAGTTAGATATATTTTTTTACATAATATTTTATTAAAAATAACTTTACAAACCTCTTTTCCTTGCTAGCGTCAATTTTTGTTTACTTTTAATTTGACATTCCTCCTCTTCTTCGCAAGTATAATCGATGAAACTTTGTTGGACACCAAAAATTTATCGTTTTGATCTGAGATTATTTTATAATTATAATTTTGTATGGCTGAACTCTTTTTATACCAGAACGCACTTGTGCACAAGGGTATATTAATTTTGTTCACATAACGGTTGTTTGTAACAGCCAAAACGAATCGAGATAGATATGACAAATGTATGCATAAATGATCAGGATGAAAAAAGAAATCGATTAAGCCATGTCTGTCTGTCCGTCCGTCTGTCCGTCTGTCCGTCCGACCGTGTACACGATAACTCGAGCAAAAATTTAGATATCTCAACGAAATTTGGTATGTTATTGAAAATGGGCAAAATCGGACTGCTTCCCATATAACGGTAATTTCCAGAAATACGAAAACTGCGATATTTTAGTAACTACTGAAGATAATTCACTAAAAATTTATATTTACAATAACTTTTAGACGAAAAACAAGAATGTTATAAATTTTTGGAAAATGGGCGTAGCCACGCCCACTTATGGTTACATGTGTATATCTTGGTAACCGCTGCACCAATTTCTTCCAAACTTGGCACATTTGTTGGCCTTGATACAGCATACTAAATGGCCGAAAATTTAAAAAATCGGACAATAACCACGCCTCGCCACGTATGTCGGTAACCGTTCTACCAATTTATACCAAACTCGGTGTGGTCATTGTGCTTGCCACATATAAGCAAAACGTTGAAAATTATTGAAATCGGACCAAAATTACGGCCGCTTTTCATATAACGGTAAATTTCAGAAATGCTTGAAACTTCAATATTTCGAAATTTAAGGACGCTAATTTACTCAAAATTGATACACCCCGGCTTACCATCTAGCGGTAGGTTTCGGAAAGGTGAAAAAACATATATTTAATACTTGCGCCGGGTATTTAATGTTCGGCTCCGCCCGAACTTAGACTTTTTTACTTGTTCTAATTACAAATAAGGGAGTTTAGAGCGAAAATGACGATAATCTTTTTATATGTAAACCTATTATTAAGGGATTCAGTTATATACATACATATGTAGGTTAGGTTAGAAATTAAATATTAACTTCACTTAATTTTATACATTTTGCTGATTTAATTTTTTTTAATTTTTTTCATAATTTTTAATTCTTTTAATAAATAAAATATCGGTATGATTGATAAAATATTGCACTTGTATATACTTGTGACTCAAGGGCGTTAAAATATCTTGAAAACGCCGCATCAATTAAAGTCATGAATACATATGTATTTTGTTTGCAAAATGGGAAACTAAATTCATTTCTTCGGCTTTTTCTATTACTCTCGTCTTCTCTTTGTGCAATCTTGTATTAGCTCTGATCCAGTACTCAATGAACTTACAGGTTTTCCTGCAAGTTAGTTACGGGAAAAATGATCGCGTACTCCAAAATCCTGTAAAGAGAGCGATTTTTGGAGAGTTGTGTAGAAAATGAAGTTGCAAGATTTTACTCGATGCTTTTTTTGTTCCCGTACTTTTTGCTGTTACTCATTTTTTACTCTCACTTCATAGAGTAATTTTGCTGTTTGACGTTTTAACAGGATTTTACACGAAAAGTATTGGATCAGAGCTATTATATCATCCATACATATGTATATATCAGGTTTGTTGCGAATATTCTCATTCGCAACCGCGGAGCTTCCGCATTATTTTTAACATTCGCATTGGCTTTCGCATTCGCAATAATCAATGCGGAGCTTTTGCGAATGCGAATGTTGTGTAAGTGCGCCGGTAAAACGTAGATCTGGCAAACAAAATGACAAATTATAGCCAATATTTTATGCCTGTGGTTGTTTGAGAAATTGTGTAACAAAACTGGTCATATGTCATATTCATCAACTTTGATAAAAATGTCTTTAAACATATTACTTCTTAAGCTATATAACCGAGCTAGTTTTCAATGGGCAGTCATACAAATTCCCACTTCTACTTGACCTTTTTTTTTCTCTTCTTTAAATACCTGCATTGGTTTCTTTCTTTATTATGATTTTTTTGACCAATCTTAAAACAAAACTACTAGACACAAAAGAAGAAAATGTGCACTCTAACTTTAAACCAAATTGTCGTGATTTGCTTTTGATATTACATATCGTCACCTGAAATGCAAAATAACGTAACAACATCGTCACTGAA
>NW_023458555.1:99492241-99504586 GCF_013731165.1 Rhagoletis pomonella | reverse complement strand
TTTTTTCACCTTTCCGAAACCTACCGCTAGATGGTAAGCCGGGGTGTATCAATTTTGAGTAAATTAGCGTCCTTAAATTTCGAAATATTGAAGTTTCAAGCATTTCTGAAATTTACCTTTATATGAAAAGCGGCCGTAATTTTAGTCCGATTTCAATAATTTTCAACGTTTTGCTTATATGTGGCAAGCACAATAACCACACCGAGTTTGGTACAAATTGGTAGAACGGTTACCGATATACATATATGTGATCATAAGTGGGCGGTGCCACGCCCATTTTCCAAAAAATTTTACCATTAACGTATTTCTTGGTAAAGAATTGTTGCAAGCATCAATTTTGAATAAATTAGCTTCAATATTTACTGATTTATCGAAGATTTTGTATTTCTCTAAATTACCGTTACATGGGATGTGGGCGTGGTTATCGTCCGATTTTAAAAAGAAATTAGTGCAGCGGTTACCGAGATATACACATGTAACCATAAGTGGGCCTGGCTACGCCCATTTTCCAAAAATTTATAACACTCTTAGTTTTCGTCTAAAAATTGTTGTAAATATTAATTTTGAGTGAATAATCTTCAGTAGTTACTAAAATATCGTAGTTTTCGTATTTCCGAAAATTACCGTTATATGGGATGTAGGCGTGGTTATTGTCCGATTTTTTAAATTTTCGGCCATTTAGTATGCTGTATCAAGGCCAACAACTGTGCCAAGTTTGGAAGAAATTTGTGCAGCGGTTACCAAGATATACACATGTAACCATAAGTGGGCGTGGCTACGCCCATTTTCCAAAAATTTATAATATTCTTATTTTTCGTCTAAAAGTTATTGTAAATATCAATTTTGAGTGAATTATCTTCAGTAGTTACTAAAATATCGCAGTTTTCGTATTTCTGGAAATTACCGTTATATGGGAAGTGGGCGTGGTTACAGTCCGATTTCGCCCATTTTCAATTCCAACCTACCTTGGATTTTTTCTCGAGTTATCGTGTACACGGTCGGACGGACAGACGGACAGACGGACGGACAGACAGACATGGCTTAATCGATTTCTTTTTTCATCCTGATCATTTGTTTATACATTTGTCTATATCTATCTCGATTCGTTTTGGCTGTTACAAACAACCGTTATGTGAACAAAATTAATATACCCTTATGCATAAGTGCGCTCGGGTATAAAAAGAGATTAGCCATACAAAATTATAATTATAAAATAATCTCAGATCAAAACGATACATTTTTGGTGTCCAACAAAGTTTTATCGATTATACTTGCGAAGAAGAGGAGGAATGTCAAATGTAAAAGTAAACAAAAATTGACGCTAGCAAGGAAAAGAGGTTTGTAAAGTTATTTTTAATAAAATATTAAGTAAAAAAATATATCTAACTATCATAATATGTGTCGCAGAAAAAAGTGACCACGGTGGCACAGAGAAAAAGCTTAACTTTTCCTCGAGTTGTGAGTATAACAAGCACAACCATTTTAACAATTAACGAGCTTTTATTGAGTTCATATTTAAATATAAACGTACTTTTATGCTTTGCGGTGCGCATATGTTTACACATCAAATATCATGAGTACCTAGTAATCACGCATTTTTTTCGCAGGATTGCAGAAATTTGGTTTTCAACAATTAAAATTTCTTACTTTATTAAAGCTTTGCTTTCTTTTTTAAAAATAATTTTAATAGGCCTGAAGAATCGTGTGGATGAAGAGCGTGGATTTTTCCATGAAAGGACATTATTAGATTTAAGTTGTAAAGGCACCAGACATACTGCAAAAAGATGTTGGCCGGAGTTATCAGCACTAGTATCGGTAGTTTGAATGATCACTACTTCCATCACATCCCCACTTGTATGTCATATACATTTCAAGTGGTTTAAGGCTCCGTTATGCATACTTGGCATTGCTTGAGGGTTGTCACATAAGGAATCTGTTAAATGAGCTTCGCGTGTAAGCGGTTACCCAACGCACAGCATTACATACGTAAAAGTCTGTTGGTTTTTGATTTCTACGTAAAAATGGTATAGCAGTGCATGCAATGCCAAGTATGCATAACAAAGCCTTTAGTTTGTTCCAGTATGTCAATTTGAAGTTCTCCTAACCTTTCAACTATCTTATCGACTAAACATTGTAAAGAAACCTGTGCTAAAACACCCGAAAAGGTCATATTACTGGGATAGCACTTTTCTTTCGCAGATTTTACAACATGGTACGTTGGATATATGTTTGCGTTTCGGTTCTTGGCGCCTGTTTGCATTAACTTATATGTGTGTTATCTATAGTCTCCGTCTATAAATAAAGCCAAGACCTCTTCAGGAGTATACGCAATAGTAGTATTAGGTGAACAGAAAACTGTTTTTTTTTTTTTTAATTTTAGTTGCTCTGGGAGAGGCGTTTAATTCATTTAACATTTTCGCAGCATCTCTTTTTCTAGATTTACATAAACTGACTTTTGTTGCTAAAACTAATTCATCACACGACCTATCTTTTACAAGCGAAGAAATGTCTAAAAGTTGGGTCCTCTTACTTTTTTTAGAAAAATATTTTTTATGGTTCACGAGTAACAGAGGCAACTTCAGAATCCGTTTCAGCGATCTCAAAAACTAACACCATATAACCACTTTTCATATTTAGCTTCAAAGCTTTTTCTCGTACTATTCGCATTTTTCCATTTCTCGCTAAGGTCATGCACAAATTTGTGTACATTTTGCTTTGCTTTTTTGTATTTTCTGTGGTCTTCTTCTGTGAATCCAATTTAACTCATTACATATTCAAAAACGGTACCCGATTTATTTTTCTTGTCTTGGGTGTTTATCCAAACAACTGTCTTCAAATTGACATTTCGACTGAAAATAAAAAATAGGCAAAAAGCGGCAGCCACTATTTTTATTATTTTGAAGCCCAATAGCTATTCCTTCTAAAGCATATGGAATTTCTATAGAAGTCAGCGGTATTTGTAGCTAAATTCCTTAACAAAATTCAAGTTTTCTTGAAAAATAATTTCACAGTAGACTCTCCTTAGAATCTACGTTTTTAGCGAACAACAACACAAATATGCTTCAAATTTAAAAAGTTATTAATACATACCTTTAGGTTAAAAGATAATTAATAACTTTATTAATTTGCTTTCTACGGTCGTAAAAAAAGACGCCTCAAACAATCAACACGTCTGTACAGAATTCGAAGAAATTTTTATGAAAACTAATTCCTCACGTTAAGCAAGGTAGAAATATGGCAAGCATAAATGCGATAATTAATTCTGTTTTGTTAACACCACGTTTTTTGACCAATTTCGCACCAGGCTCAACATTTGGTCCACTGTGCGGCGTTAAAACACCCAAGATAGAATTTCAAAAACCTTACCTTAGTAAGGTATAAGCGATTCGAGTGTCATATTTCTTCTAAATCGGTTCTGCCGTTTCGCATAGTAGGTTTTTAACGTTATCAAATTTTAAATCACCCGATAAAAAGTTTCTAATTTCAAAAAAGGCAAGGTCTTTATTTTTCAGGTTATACAATTTATTTTCGAGTAAACTTCTACAAAGTTGAATTGAAAAAAAAATAAAAAAATATTTATAGTGTTGAAGCTAAAGATTTCTTAACATATTTTAAAACACATATTTGAATTAGGTAATTGCCCTAATTTAAGCTGAGTGGAATTTTTTAAACACGTGGCAACCCTCCTAAATATAAAATAAAGCCTTTTCAAAATCATTTCGATGATACCCATCTTTTTATAATTCATCCAACTTCTTACATAATTTGAATGTCACTTTATAAGCACGTGGCAACCCTTTTCGAACATTCTAAACGTTCAAACTCAAGTTCTTTTTAACACCCTTTCTCTTCATATTCCAAAAGTAGTTTCGAGCTAAGAAATTCTTAAATATTCTTCGTCTAACATTGCGATATATATTTTAATTAACTGATAAATTGAGTTGAATTTTATTTTTTCAACATGTGGCAACCCCACTAAATATAGTTCAGAAGTAAAGGTTTTTCAAACCCATTCGATTGATACCCATATTTTAATAATTCCTTGAACTTATTTAATAATTTGAAATAAATTTTTAGACATGTAGCAACCCTCTTCCAACACCGCAAAAATATTCTTAATGTTTAAACTAAAGCCTTCTTAACACTCTTTCGATTGACATCCATATTTTGACATTTCATAACTTTTGGATAAGTTAACTTAATTCGACATTTCAAGCAGGTGGCAACCTACTTCAAAACATTTTCAAACTGCTACTTTCTGAGCCCCTTTTCGTTTGGCACCCATATGTTGGAATTTTTTTCCCTATTTAATTTTTTTAATTCAAAATTAATTTGATTTTTAAACAGGTGGCAACCCTCCTAAAGTTTATTTAAGAAATAAAGATTTTCAAAACCATTTCCAATGATACCCATTTTGTAATATTTCATTTTTTTAAATAATTTGTATACATTTTTTTAAAAGATGGCAACTTTTTTCAAAAAAGTAAAACCTTATTGCATATCTGCAGCCCAAGCCTTTTAATTTGACACCTCATTTGGGAAAATCGAACGAACGGCGCCGTTATTTTGGCATTACTTATTAAATAATTTGAATTCAATTGTTCTACAGGTGGCAACTGTGTTGGAAAAAAAAAACCAGTTTGCACATCTGCAGGCCAAGCGCCTTAATTTGACACCCCATTTTTGAAAATCGAGCGAACGGTGTAGACCTTTTATCCTGAACAAAAAATCTCTTCGCGTATTATATATGTATATATATATAGATATCGTTTGCCGTTTATGAACACTACGTTTCCAAATTTGAAAAATGTTAATCACAAAAACCCTTTTTTGATTTTGACTAAACTTAGCTGAGCTTTAAATCAAATATCTTTCAAATCAAAGTAGATGGAAAAACCGTCCGGTCCGGCTCGAAGGACCATGGAAAAACCGTGGCGATTATGTGGTTTGGCAACTCCAATAAATCACCAGTGTTTTTATTTGAAAAACAGGAAAAAATAAAAAGGCCAAGTTTTAGTATACTTCATATAAATTGGTATGTGGCGGTTTATTCAATATACATGTACTAAGGTTAAAGCTAGGTTACAATGTTACCTTGATAAGTGCGCAGGAGTGATGGCTGGCAGACGTCCGTTGATCCTTGAGTTCTCGCTAGAAGTGCCCGCGCTAATTCTTGCGCAGTTAAGTTTGACCTCCAAGCAGCAAACTGTTTGGAGGGGAAACTTAACGAAGTTTGATATTCAAGCGGTAAACTAATATTGGTACATGCTAACGGCTTCGCCTTAATCAGGCTGTCTATGTATATGTGCATCCGTTGCACATTTATAAAATTCAACGTTAGGGTGGTTCACCCTTTTAAGTATTTGGTTTAGCCTTTAGGCCTAAACATGCCGGCCCTCCTTGCTATATGCAACAGCAGTAAATCAAGTCAGCCACCACTCCTACGAATAATTAAAGGAATTGAAAAAATAAATGTTGATTTTCGTAGAGCTGGAAACGTAGTTATCACCATTGATGCTCGTTTCGGATTTTTCAGCCTGTGGGAGATAAGAAATTAAATAAACAGGACATGGCTTGACATTTCAGTGCACAAATGTATTTTTATTCAAAATTCAAGAAAAAAAATGTATATTGCAGTCGGTAATTCATAATCGATGATAAAATTGTTTATATATAGATATGAGTAAATTTTGATTCAGGATCGGCAAGCCCCCGACAGTAGCCAGCCGAAAATGCTGTTTTGTGCCACGAGAGGGCCGAAGGAGGTAGGGAGGGTGCCCGGCAGTAGGATCTCCGGGTAAACATCTGCTCCCAGCACCAAGCGAATCGGAGTTGAGGCGAAAAAGTTGGGGTCTGCCAAACGAATGTTGGTATAGGTTGCGGCTATCGAGCGGTCGACGCTGGCGGTAGGGCTCATCCGCACGTAATTCGCCACTACTGTTGCGTGTACTGACACCCTCGTAGTTTGCCCATACTTCCCTCGCAGCCGGATCATGCAGCTTTGGTGGTTCCCGAGACCAATCTCCTCCAGTCCTAATTCCCGCACCAAATCGGCGGATATCACGGACGTTGGCGCGCACACATCGATTAAAGCGCGTACAAGATGTAGGCGTCCTCCCGATTCTACTTTGACAACAGCTGTGGGAGACATTGCCGTAAATGGTCTCAAGGTCTGCGCGGTAAGTGTTGCCTGGCCAGTTCTAAAGGCGATGGGTAGCTGGCGAGGCCGAGTCTCCAGTCTACCCCGTTGCTCGTTGCATCTGGAAATCGCGTTGCTTATGTGCCGAGGGCGGAAAGTCCGAGTTTCCGCTCCACGGTGCTGTCGATGTTCGTCCAGGCGGTAAGACGCTCTTCTTGTAGATCGTGGGCGGAAAGACCGAGTTTCCGCTCCACGGCGCTGTTGCCGTTCGTCCTGACGGTAAGACGCTCTTCTTGTGGATCGTGGGCGGAAAGACCGAGTTTCCGCTCCACGGCGCTGCCGTTGCCGTTCGTCCTGACGGTACGACGCTTTTCTTGTGGATCGTGGGCGGAAAGACCGAGTTTCCGCTCCACGGCGCTGCCGTTGCCGGGATCGGAAAATCCTTGTCTCTGGGCCACCCACCCGTGTCTCATGCTTCAATGGGGGTCGGAAAGTCCGGGTTTCCGCTCCCCTCGTTGAACTCGGGAGATTAGTACTTGCTTCCGCCACAGGTTCAACTATTTCGCCTTCTTCGATGTCAGGGCGCAGCGATTGGGAATTCGTTCCGGAGTCCGAGGCGTAAATCGACAGAACGTTTTCTCGTTCCTCCTCGCTGGCGACCTGCTGGCTCCAAGGTCTTCGGTCAATGGGCTCTTCGTCGATGTGCAGTGTGGTATGGTGCTTATCGTGGCATCTACGGCATCGATCCCGGCTGGTGCACCTTTGTACGCGATGCGTCATTGATAGGCAATTGCTGCAAAACCGCCCGAGCAGAGACTCTCGCAATCGTTCTTCCGGGGCCTTTGCCCGATATACCGGGCATAATCTGATCGGGTGCTTACCATCGCAAAGTCGGCACGCTATCGGATAACGATCAGTGCGGCGTTCCGCTTTCTTTCTTAGCATTGTATAGCGAGTCATTATTACCTGAAAATGGTTATTTTGTCGATGTTTCGATCGTAAAGTCATTGCTATTATTGATATTTATTCTTAATATCATGGTACTTATGGTTGGGTGGCGAGAATTACATCATATAATTATAGAACCGTGAATTGGCATATATTGCTTGCGCGCTCTAAACCCACGTTGGTGTTGGTCTATGATTGACGTGTTCAATTGGTCGTGTAAGGGGTGCATAATATTGCAATATTACCTGAGCATATGAAGATTGTGTTTGCTCCTTTATATACATCTAGCGATAAATTTTTATCGATTTTTGACATCTACGCTCATCCGTGAGCTGCCATATTGACATAAATTAAATGAATAATAATGTGAGAATTAACAAAAAAAAACCAAACTCATACGGGTGGCCATCCATACGTGTGAGAAATTTGACAGCAATTTCCCGAACGAGAAAATGCAAAATTACATGATGATTATGGTGAGCTTTGTTTTCTCACCTTTTCCTGCCACCAGAAGAAGAGTGGCAAAAACCAATATTTGGTTGGTAGTGAACTTTACCATGCCGAATGCTAATAGTAGAGTTTATTGTCACAAATTCGCACATATGCAAGTACATACGTACGTACGTACGTAAGTGGGATATTTCCATTTGAGCGAATGTCGTCGCTTATGTTTTCTGCTCACGAACAACAGATGGCGCCGTTGCTAGTTAGAGATGGACGCCCTTTTCAAAGAACCGGTTGTCTTTTAATCTTTCATAACCATTTTTAAAGTTAGGCTGTGTGCCAATCGGTAACTTTTCTCCGTGATGAGACGGGGTTAAAAAACTGACTAGGGTGCAAAAATAAATTGAACCCTTATAAATGAAAAAATGTTCTTCAGCAAATTAACAAATTTATGACGAAGAAATTTGGTATCCACCCATTTATTAGATGGGTTTTTATTTATCTACCGAAACAAAAAAATACTAAACCCGAAACGGATTTCCATTAATTAATCAAACAGCAAAAACGAAACAAACCGGGTTTTCAAAAGTACCGAGTTTTATTGCACATCTCTATCCCTAGCCTTGACAAGTCGTCTCTAATCACCTGCAGCAAACTTTGCAATATCCTCAATGAATAAAAATGTCATTGAAGAAAAATAAAGCTGCCACGAGGCTGAGCGGTAAGTATTGTAGGTTATTAATTGTACAATTTTAATTTACAATTGCTATATTGTAAACAGACTACGTACTTTGAAAATTGATGGATATTTGCCTGAAATGATGGATTTTCTGCAAGAGGGTTGGCGTTTGGAGCACTCAAACATTAATGATAAGTCTTCAGAGTACGTTTTAAAGGGAGTCGTTTATAATGAAATGAAAGGCGCTTTCTCTGAAAATGGCTCAGTGTTCTCCCAAAACCTGCTTAACAATTTGCTACCGGATCACACTTACGGATTTGTATCCGGCGGCAATCCACTCGAAATTCCAAAGCTAACACACAAGAATCTGGTAGATTTTCACTCCAAATACTATCATCCAAGTAATGCTCGTATATATACTTATGGCAATTTCGACTTACGAAGGACACTCGATTATGTTAATAATGAATATATGAGCAAGTATAATGCTATTGATAATTCTTATAGCCGAATACCAAACCAGCCACGCTGGGATAAACCACGTAATGTTCATATCTCTAGCCGTTTTGATAACATGGGAGCACCCTTCGAGAAACAAAATCAAATTGGTATTGCTCTTCTAATGTCAGATGTAACAGATACACAAGAAACATTCGTGCTGCATGTTCTATCGGAATTGCTGGTGCGTGGACCAAATTCATCATTTTACAGGAGCCTTATCGAGCCTAACTTCTCTGGTGGATATAATCAGGCAACGGGCTATGACCCACAAATAAAAGACACTTTTTTTTGTGTGGGATTGCAAGATTTGCGCGTAGAGGACTTCGCACGTGTACAAGAACTTTATGACAAAACCATTAAGCAAGTTATGTCGGAAGGATTTGAGCTTAGTCACGTAGAAAGTGTACTACACAACATCGAGTTATTACTTAAACACCAGAGCCCACAATTTGGTATGGGTTTGCTATTTAACTCTACTCCATTGTGGAATCACGATGGCGATGTGGTGTCCAGTTTGCGGGTGTCTAATATGATTGCTAATTTCCGTCACAACCTTGCAAAGGATCCAAAGTATTTGCAACATAAGGTTGAACAGTATTTTGCAACGAATTCACATCGTCTCACTTTAACTATGTCTCCCGACGACCATTATGAGGACAACTTCAAAACAGCAGAACTAGATTTATTAAAGCAGAAAATAATGGCTCTTGATGATATAAAACGTGTAGAAGTCTATGAAAATGGTATAAAATTGGACCAAGCTCAAAAAGGCCATCCAAATTTGGAAATCCTCCCTTGTCTAGATTTGTCTGATGTGCAGAAAATGCCGAAAATGCCCTCAATCGAAGTTCTGCGCATTTGCAGCGTGCCAACGCAAGTGTGTCATGTTCATACAAACGACATTTCGTACTTAAAATTACATTTTAATGGTGCCAACTTAAATCACGATGAAGTTATGTTGGTGCCCCTTTTCTGTGATGTCATTAACGATATGGGTACCAACAATTACACTTTCAGAGAATTCGACAAGTTGGTCTTATCCAAGACAGCTGGGATTGATTTTAAATTACATTTCGCTGAGAATATATACGATAGTAAATCATACCTATTAGGTGTTTATATGACTACACATGCGCTGGATAAAAACGCAGCCGAGATGTTCGAACTGAGTACTGAATTACTAACTAAGTTTAAGTTAGAGGACACCGATCGGTTGAGCATGTTAATTGATAATTACATTTCCAATATTTCTGTGGGTATTGCGAGTTCGGGACACTTGTATGCCATGCAGAGCTGCGCGGGCAGCAGACATATTCTTTGGTGTAGTTCATTATCAACGACTTCGTCACATGGTGTTCGATAAGTGGCAAGTGAGATCCACAGGTCCAGTTGATGCTATTACGCAACAGCCCATAAAGGGTCGCAAGCGCGGTGGTGGTGTCCGTTTCGGAGAGATGGAGCGTGATGCTTTGATCTCACATGGTGCCGCCTTTCTTCTGCAAGATCGTCTTTTTCATAACTCTGATAAGACACACACACTGGTGTGCAGCAAGTGTGGCAGTATACTGGCGCCCCTGAAGAAGATCATTATGCGCTCAGAGACTGGCAAATTACAATCGATGCCAGACACTTGTCGGCTGTGTGGGGATGGCACCGCTGTGGGGTACATTGAAATACCATTCTCATTTAAATACTTAGTAAGTGAATTAAGTTCAGTAAACATAAATGCGAGATTAAAGTTAATGAATATTTAAAAAGTAAACAAAAACTCCATGATTTCTTTTACTTTCAACTAGCGAAACTACGGAAGCTTTTGATCCAATCGAGTGCATTTAATCAAACGCGAACGCAAATTTTCCACCACGACGTGTATAATTTGCACATTGGAATTGCGTTGATGAATGCAAAAGTGAAGTCGACGTCGTGTAACTCGCTAAGGTACGTGATACAAGTAATAAAAAAGGTATCAAACTACTATTCCAAAAACGAGATCTTACAAAATAATGCGAACGCCTTGGGGCAACGTCGCTCGTAGTTGCACCAAGGGTTTAATTTTTATATTAATTGCCTTGATTTTACCTATTTTTATTTGTTACGTTTTCTTAATGCTTCCGGTTTTCCTAACAGCCACTATTATTGATACGAACGTGCTTTGTTAGGAGTGCAAATTCTGGATAAAAGCCACCGTCCTGCCGCGGATTTCTCGGTAGTGGAAACCTTCATTATGTTTGGCTGGTAATTTCTTCCGGATACCGTGAGTACCTTAACCTTGTTATATATGTACGTATGCCTCAGGTTATTACCTTGTTTATACCGACACATATAGTTATTTGACTCAGTTGTTTTGAAATCAGTTTTGTTTCTCACATCGGTTGAAAGCAAGCATCAACGCATGATGCATTTAACGAGAAGTCAAAATTGGCTGGTATTCTTTATACAGCCCGTTTTTTATTGGAGTTATTGTCGTAATACATTTGTATTACTCTTCACTTCCATTTCGGTCCAGCACGCAAATTTATTAATTAACAAATGTCGAGTTAAATCAAATCGGTCTTTTGTGAATACAGTTTTTGCGTAGGTAAAACAAGGGATATGTCAAATTCCTACAATTCACAAGACAACTTAAGACTTTCCCAACATTTCCTTTTCTTTGTAAAATGGCTAAGAGACAGCTAATTGAGCTCTGAACATTTATATTTATTGAACGTTTCGAACTTGAAAGAAAAGAAAACGTTAACGAAAGAAAGGTTTTGGTGACGACAATATTTTAGCTATTAGGAGATCAGGTAGATATAAAATTCTTTCATGAGAGGAGGATCGGTTGTTGGGCAGAATGGCCCCTTTTATTTCATTATTATTGGCATATGTAGATCTCACGATGGTCGGTTTTATATTACCAGGTCGCCCCGGGGGAACTCGGGTAGAGAACCATCACCTTATAATGCAAGTTTTTACTGAGTCGTTAAACGTTCATACGTATAAGCGTTAGAGTCGACTCTTATTAGGCTGCGAAAAAACTAAATACATACATATGTATGTAGAGCTGGGTAAAATTTATCGTTATTCGTAAATAATAGATAATTTAGTTTGCTCAAAGAAAAATTATTATGGTTATTCTAATGGCGAGTGTTATTTTATTCGTTATTTGAATAATGAACATAGAATACATATTCGTGATAAAGTAAAACCACTCAACTAACTGCCTATCAGAGATTATAGAAAAACATTTGTTTTACAACATTTCAAATTGAAAACAAATCACGACTAATTTATTCAGAAGGAATTTATTGATGAATAATTCATTCGTTAATGGATTGCTTGCGAATTATTTACGGCTAAAATTTGTTCAGATAATGCCTTGCTCCGGTTCTGTGTATCTCAGTTATTCTGCGACGGAATCTTATTGTATGGTCGTCAAGCATGCATATATTCGGAGATTGTTAAGACAATCTTCTATGCAAAATGAGTGTTAGGTATGCTTCCACTTAAAACATGTAAGAGTTCTATTTCTAATGCAAGTGAAGTTGATTGATGAAATTTAACATTTGCGGCTTCAGTCGTGGAATATTCCAGGTACCTATGAAGTGGAATACCTGGTTGCTTTCACGTTGAAGTCGCAAATACAGAGAATGTA
>NW_023458555.1:99486268-99492141 GCF_013731165.1 Rhagoletis pomonella | reverse complement strand
AAACTATGGGCACACCATGCCTTAACTGGCCAAAGCAAGCTGCCAATAAATTGTACCGTTTACAAACCCCAACAACACCGCTTTTTAGACCTGTACATCATGATAACGTCAGGCTTGATGACTTCGCTATGGGAACAAATGCTATAGTGGCAGTGATTTCATACACAGGTTATGATATGGAGGATGCCATGATTATCAACAAGTGTGCATATGAGCGTGGCTTTGCTTATGGTAGCATTTATAAATCAAAATTTATCGAATTAGATGGGGCTAGTTTTTTCGCCCGTAGTCCACATTTGCCCGACCTAAATAAGATCTTGGACAATGATGGTTTGCCTCACGCTGGCACAAAATTATGGCATGGTTGTCCTTTCTACTGCTACTTCGATGTGGATACTTCAACCTATAAAGTTGTAAAATTAGACGAAAAAGAAGACTGCGTTGTAGATAGTGTACGTTATTGCGGTAACTTTAAGGCAAACGCGCGTCGAATGGTATGTGTGACTCTGCGCATACCTCGACCGCCTACAATTGGCGACAAATTTGCATCTCGTGCCGGACAAAAAGGCATTTGTTCGCAGCGTTATCCGGCTGAAGACTTGCCTTTCAGCGAAACGGGGCTAATACCGGATATTGTTTTCAACCCACATGGTTTCCCCTCTCGAATGACAATCGCTATGATGATCGAAACCATGGCGGGCAAAAGCGCTGCCTTACACGGACTCGTACACGACGCAACGCCATTTCGCTTCTCAGAAAAACATACCGCGATCGATTATTTCGGTCGCCTACTAGAAGCCGGTGGATATAATTATTACGGCACAGAACGTCTTTATTCCGGTGTAGATGGACGTGAAATGTCAGCAGACATATTCTTTGGTGTAGTTCATTATCAAAGACTTCGTCACATGGTGTTCGATAAGTGGCAAGTGAGATCCACAGGTCCAGTTGATGCTATTACGCAACAGCCCATAAAGGGTCGCAAGCGCGGTGGTGGTGTCCGTTTCGGAGAGATGGAGCGTGATGCTTTGATCTCACATGGTGCCGCCTTTCTTCTGCAAGATCGTCTTTTTCATAACTCTGATAAGACACACACACTGGTGTGCAGCAAGTGTGGCAGTATACTGGCGCCCCTGAAGAAGATCATTATGCGCTCAGAGACTGGCAAATTACAATCGATGCCAGACACTTGTCGGCTGTGTGGGGATGGCACCGCTGTGGGGTACATTGAAATACCATTCTCATTTAAATACTTAGTAAGTGAATTAAGTTCAGTAAACATAAATGCGAGATTAAAGTTAATGAATATTTAAAAAGTAAAAAAAAAAAACTCCATGATTTCTTTTACTTTCAACTAGCGAAACTACGGAAGCTTTTGATCCAATCGAGTGCATTTAATCAAACGCGAACGCAAATTTTCCACCACGACGTGTATAATTTGCACATTGGAATTGCGTTGATGAATGCAAGCAGGAAAGCCACCCCATATGTACTCATGGGCACCATATAGTCAAAGGGCATCTGACGAAACGTGTAGTCAGGAAAACTAAATATACTGCAACACCATTCTACGGGTGCTTTTACACTGCGGCGTTAATTTAATTTGAAGGTTGTGGTATGTACATATGGGAGATTTGCGTTTAATTTTGCCGACATATAATCATCGAATGTGAATTATTTTATTGTGTCCATAGGCAGTTGAAGTGCAGCAGTGTTTTATAGAGAATAAAATTTCAACGAGGTGATGGCAATGGAATAAAAGACAGTAAAATCTTCATACATGTACATATGTACATATGTTCTTGTTTAAATGCCCTGTTAATGATATATGTTTCACATAATGCAGACTGAATAAAATGCACTTCAACGTTACTTGAAGAAATGTTAAATTTCCGATGTAGGACATATATTGGATATTCATATTTACATACATACGCATGTGAATAATGAAGCTACGCCAATATAAGGGCATCAGATTTCAAAACTTCTGCAGTAGTATCTTATTCTCCCAAACATAATTGTGATCCATTGGATAGACCAAAAAATAATGGCACGTGGGAATAATGGCAGCTGATTTTAACGCTAACTAATGCTCCTGCTGATGTGGTACAAAAGTGAAGTCGACGTCGTGTAACTCGCTAAGGTACGTGATACAAGTAATAAAAAGGTATCAAACTACTATTCCAAAAACGAGATCTTACAAAATAATGCGAACGCCTTGGGGCAACGTCGCTCGTAGTTGCACCAAGGGTTTAATTTTTATATTAATTGCCTTGATTTTACCTATTTTTATTTGTTACGTTTTCTTAATGCTTTCGGTTTTCCTAACAGCCACTATTATTGATACGAACGTGCTTTGTTAGGAGTGCAAATTCTGGATAAAAGCCACCGTCCTGCCGCGGATTTCTCGGTAGTGGAAACCTTCATTATGTTTGGCTGGTAATTTCTTCCGGATACCGTGAGTACCTTAACCTTGTTATGTATGTACGTATGCCTCAGGTTATTACCTTGTTTATACCGACACATATAGTTATTTGACTCAGTTGTTTTGAGTTCAGTTTTGTTTCTCACATCGGTTGAAAGCAAGCATCAACGCATGATGCATTTAACGAGAAGTCAAAATTGGCTGGTATTCTTTATACAGCCCGTTTTTTATTGGAGTTATTGTCGTAATACATTTGTATTACTCTTCACTTCCATTTCGGTCCAGCACGCAAATTTATTAATTAACAAATGTCGAGTTAAATCAAATCGGTCTTTTGTGAATACAGTTTTTGCGTAGGTAAAACAAGGGATATGTAAAATTCCTACAATTCACAAGACAACTTAAGACTTTCCCAACATTTCATTTTCTTTGTAAAATGGCTAAGAGACAGCTAATTGAGCTCTGAACATTTATATTTATTGAACGTTTCGAACTTGAAAGAAAAGAAAACGTTAACGAAAGAAAGGTTTTGGTGACGACAATATTTTAGCTATTAGGAGATCAGGTAGATATAAAATTCTTTCATGAGAGGAGGATCGGTTGTTGGGCAGAATGGCCCCTTTTATTTCATTATTATTGGCATATGTAGATCTCACGATGGTCGGTTTTATATTACCAGGTCGCCCCGGGGGAACTCGGGTAGAGAACCATCACCTTATAATGCAAGTTTTTTTACTGAGTCGTTAAACGTTCATACGTATAAGCGTTAGAGTCGACTCTTATTAGGCTGCGAAAAAACTAAATACATACATATGTATGTAGAGCTGGGTAAAATTTATCGTTATTCGTAAATAATAGATAATTTAGTTTGCTCAAAGAAAAATTATTATGGTTATTCTAATGGCGAGTGTTATTTTATTCGTTATTTGAATAATGAACATAAAATACATATTCGTGATAAAGTAAAACCACTCAACTAACTGCCTATCAGAGATTATAGAAAAACATTTGTTTTACAACATTTCAAATTGAAAACAAATCACGACTAATTTATTCAGAAGGAATTTATTGATGAATAATTCATTCGTTAATGGATTGCTTGCGAATTATTTACGGCTAAAATTTGTTCAGATAATGCCTTGCTCCGGTTCTGTGTATCTCAGTTATTCTGCGACGGAATCTTATTGTATGGTCGTCAAGCATGCATATATTCGGAGATTGTTAAGACAATCTTCTATGCAAAATGAGTGTTAGGTATGCTTCCACTTAAAACATGTAAGAGTTCTATTTCTAATGCAAGTGAAGTTGATTGATGAAATTTAACATTTGCGGCTTCAGTCGTGGAATATTCCAGGTACCTATGAAGTGGAATACCTGGTTGCTTTCACGTTGAAGTCGCAAATACAGAGAATGTATTTACGAAGACTCGGTTGGTTCTTCGTTTGCTTCACTGCAGGGTGGTAGTAAGACCAATTTTACTAGTGGCCTTGTTACCTGGCCACGTTCGGTCATGATGTCCACCACTCGTACCCGAGTATCCGAACCTGGGTATAATTTTAAGACTCTTCCGAGTCTCCATTCATTTGGTGGTAAGTTGTCTTCCTTAATAATGACGAGGTCTCCTATTTTGATGTTGGCTTGAGGATGCCTCCATTTGTTGCGCTTCTGGAGTTCAGATAGGTATTCTGATTTCCATCGGCTACAAAACGTGTGATGTAAAGCTTTTAATCTTTGCCAACGATTTACAATCGTAGCCGTATTTTCGTTAGCATCAATTTCTGGTGGAGCTAATAGGTGTCCACCAACCAAAAAGTGGCCTGGAGTAAGTGGCTCCAAGTCTGATGGCTGGTTTGATGTGGGGCTTAATGGTCGAGAATTCAGACAGGATTCAATTCGGCATAGAAGAGTCGTAAACTCTTCAAACGTATATTTATGGTTTGATGCGATTTTCGTAAAGTGGTTTTTAAAACTTTTAACCCCCGCTTCCCATAGCCCGCCCATGTGAGGAGCTGAGGCGGGAATGAAGTGCCACGAAAGCATTTGGTGGGGATATTTGGCTAAGGTGCTATTGCGTGCATCCATCAAAAAGGCTTTTAATTCCGCTCTCAGAGCTCTAGAGGCTCCGACAAAGTTGGTACCATTGTCGGAGTAGATGTTTCTTGGACATCCCCTTCTTGAAACGAACCTGGCAAATGCTGCTAAGAAAGATTGCGTACTTAGATCAGAGGTAGCTTCCAAATGGATTGCCTTAGTTGCGAAACACACAAACAGGCAGACATATCCTTTGGACATACGACAGCCTCGTCCACTATAACTCTTTATGTCAAAAGGTCCCGCAAAGTCGACTCCAGAATTTGTAAACGGTCGTGAAAATGTAGTTCTTTCTCTGGGAAGAATTCCCATTAGCTGTGTTTGCGCACGCTTTCGATAGATCGTACAGACCTTGCAATTATGAATTGTAGACCTAATCATGTTCTTGACCCTCGGTATCCAGTACTGTGTTCGGATTAGGCGCAGCATGAGCTGATTTTCGCCATGCAGCGAGACCTTGTGGACGAACTGGACTATCAGACGAGACAGGTGGCAGTTATATGGCAGGATAACTGGGTGACGCTCGTTATAGGCGAGATCACTAGATGCTCCTAGGCGGCCACCTGTCCTCATTATACCGTCTTTATCGATGAAAGGGTTAAGGGGTAGTACTTCACTTTTTGTACCTATTAATTTCTGAGATTTTAATGCTGAATACTCCTCCCAATAATGCTTCTTCTGGCAGATGGTTATCAAGCGGCTTATCGTTGCTTTAATTTCATCAGCTGAAATTGAACAAAATTTCGCCTGAAATGACGCTCTGGTTTTTGGGTGAGTTCTTTGAGAGAATCTCATTACATAAGATAAAACTCTCAAAGCTCTCGAGAAATCAGAAAATCTTTCAATAATATCATCGTGGATATCTAACGTTGTTGTTGCGTGTACCTGCACCCTTTTCTCTTCTATCACTGTATTATAGTCCTTTTCTTGAGTGGGCCATTTGGAGTGATCTTCTTGCAGCCAAGAAGGGCCCTCCCACCACAGCGAATTGTTTACTAATTCTTGCGCCGGAAGTCCTCTACTGGCTAAGTCTGACGGATTTGAGGTTGAATCTACATGACACCAATTTTCTTTTCCGACTTTTTCTATTATTTTGGTTACTCGATGTGCAACAAAGGTTGACCATGAGCAGGGTGGTTTCCGAATCCAGGCCAGGACAACGGTAGAATCCGTCCACATTTTTGTCGTAATATGCCCCAAATTCAGGTTATTGGTAATCGAATCGAGGATTTCTGAAAGTAAAACCGCCCCACAAAGTTCTAAGCGGGGAAGCGAGATCGTTTTAACTGGTGCAACTTTAGTTTTAGATGGTAGCAGATTGGTGAAGACCTTGTCATCCTTTTCGACGCGAATATAG
>NW_023458555.1:99481328-99486168 GCF_013731165.1 Rhagoletis pomonella | reverse complement strand
CTCTTCTGTATGGGGCTGTGCAGAGTCCACAGGTCTGTATTATGGCCTGTGTTAGCTGGACCAGCTGGAACAGCTGTCGGCGACGGCGGTGTTGTTGTTGCCAAATATCTGTTGGCCGGTGTCAACTACTCTGGCTTAACGTTGAGGTGCGGATATAACCCAGGATGGATGCGGATATTTATCCGCCCGGATGCATGTGTGATTTTATGTACATACATTAGACAGCATCACTCCCCATACAAAAAAAAAAAAACCGGTACTATTTTTCCATTGGAATTATAAAATCTATTATATTTTAAGACGTCCACCAAAATATTTCGGAAAAATATTAAGATTATTAAGTGAGCTAGACCGATTTGAAAATACCTCCAAAAATTGAGGCTTTTATGAATAAAAATAGTTTCTTAAAGATTTTTTTTTGAAAAAATCCCCTCAAATGACAAAACGGTTTAACTTAAAATTTTTGCATAAAAATATTTAAAAAAATTTTTAACGGAATCGTAATGAGATTTTTGATGCCGTTTTTTAACTTTTTTCAAAGATTGGTATAGGAAGAACTTGAATAACTGAACCTAAACTCTTTCGATTTAGACTTGGGAGGTGTCATTGGAAAGGTATTTTCTCCCCTTTTTATTTCTTTGCTAATAAACTCATTCAAAGGATGGCAGAGAAAGGTAGGATGAATGAACGTCATTCAAAGTTGAATTAAGATGTGTTGGTATTCGAAAAAACAAACTTGGACACGAATGACGTTTTTTTGGCCAGAAATAAAAACAATGTGAAAATACCTTTCTACTGAGATCCGATGTGTCTAAATCAGATAATTTTTGAAACAGTTATTCAAGTTTTTTTTAAACCAACCTTTGAAAGAAGTAAAAAACATCATCAAACATCTCATTCTTACGATTCTGTTGAAAAGATTTTCAAATATTTTTATGCAGATTTTTTAAGCTTAATCTGTTTTGTCATCTGAGGGGACTTTCTTCAAAAAGTTCTTTAACAAGCTATTTTTATTCATAAAAACTTCATTTTTGGAGGTATTTTCAAATCGGTCCAGCTTACTTAAATCGTAATATTTTTCCAAAATATTTTGGGGGACGTCTTAAAACATAATAAAATTTGTAATCCCGGCGGAAAAACCGCAACTTTTTTTGGTGATGCAGTCTAACATACATATATACTAGAGCTCTTGTTAATCGACTAACCGATTAATCGGTTAATCGAATAGAAAAAGTTGTTTCAAAAAATAATCGAATACCATTAATCGATTAACCGTTCACTTTCGACTAACCGTTCATAATCGACTAGTTGTTTTCATTCGATTACTTGACAGATTCGACTATTCGAATAGTTGTTTTCTTTCAATATTTCATAAGTTTTGCGGTTGATAGGCTTTGAATATTTATAGTACCAAAAATGGTGTGGTACTGCATGAATTATGATGGAGATGAATACGTAAACAATATGCAAAATTCAAAGTGAATACATTGTAATATATATTTATATGTAAATACATACATACATATACATCAGTCAAAAGAAAACATATTATTAACATGCATACATATAAAATTGGTTTTTTGTGAATGAGACAGTTTAAATAGAAAACACCGTAATTCTGTTATCAAATGAAGCGAAAATAAACTGAATAACATTAAAACAACATCTACTTGTTAACATATTGTAATTTCGATTGATTTAGTTTAGTGAGTATTCATAAAACATTTATTTTGATATAAGAATGTCAACATATGTACATTCTGCGGAAGTAAGCAACTTCTGCGTGCGGTAACAATGTTACCCGCGCTTGAAAATGTTCTTTCTGATTCTGCCGACGTTGGTGGAATAGAAAGATATCTTTTGGCAATCTCAAAAAGTTTCGGATAAATCCCAGAATGATTTGTCCACCATAGGAGCGGATTGACGTTGTGCCCAATTTGAGGCTCAGCAGCATAAAAGTCCAATTGAGTTTGCAAATCACTATGGTTGCTTTCACGTTGAAATTAAAAGCCCAGTTGAGTCTGTTGAGAAATCTGCTGTGGCTCATAAAAACCCAAATTATGGTTTTGCAATAAAGAACTTATAAAGGAAACCACTTTAGCCTTAGTTCCCTCGATTTCGTATATTAAATTCTTATATCTAGGGTGCAAAAATGAAGACACTAACGCGGCAGAGATATTATTATTACCAATACCAAATCTCTTCTGAAGTGATGTCCGTGCAGTTTTTTTTTTTAAATCTCCTCATTCGACTGTTCACACGATGACGAAGCCATATGATTATTTATAAGGTAATGTACAAGGGGACGAATTATTGATATGGAAATGTTTTTTTCAGTGCACAGCACATTTGTGGCTACATCGAACGGATTGAGAACCTCGACCAACTTTTCCATATTGGTCCAGTCTGTTTCCAGAATTTCAAGCTTTATAGCTTCGTTTATTTTTGTCTCACTTCTGTCGGCAATAACCAAGCTGATGGCATTTCTGTTGTCGAGCAGACTTTCACACATACGATACTTGGAATTCCACCGAGTTTCGACACATTGCAGTAATCTGCTTTCCCTCAATCCCAGTTGCACTTGGCGATTGAATAGTGTTGTTTTAGCTACAGTTGATCTGTGGAAATACCTTACCAAATTTCGTCCCTTATTGCAAATTTCTTCATATTTTGGAACTGAAGACATTGCATCTTTAACGACGAGCTGGAGAAGATGTGCACTACATTTTACACTATTAGGAACACTTATTAGTTGAGCTGCAGCTGCGTTCATCACATTTGCGCTGTCGTGTGTTATAGCTTGTGTTTTCTCAGTTAACCCCCAGTCAGTGAGAGCCACTTCGATAGATGCACTTATATTTTCTGCCGTTGGTCTACCTGGAAATATATATGTACGTACTTATGAATATGGAGCAGTTTTTATATAAGTAAACGAATAAACGTGTAACCAAATAGAATTTTACCAGGTAGCTCTTCGTTGCAAAGTGTAACGTGACATAAACGATGGTTGCTGTTTATATATTGCGCTTCGACTGATATGTAAGCATTTTGGGTTCGAGAAGTCCATTCATCTACAGTGATCGCCACACTAGATGCATCCGACAGTTCAGTTTGAACTCGATCCTTAACGTCGTTATAAAGCAATTGAAGACGGGAATGGATGCTCTGTTCGCATGGAACCTTATATGCGGGCTCCATCACCTTCATAAACTCATGGAATCCAGGCGTAGCAACAAGAGAAATGGGTAACATATTTGTTGCAATTAAACGTGCTATTGCACGAGAAATGGTCTCTTGGCGCTCGTTTGAAATAGTTTCGCCATCTTCGTTTTTTCTTCTACGCTTGACATTTTTTGCCGGGCTTGGTTCGGCACATTCACTGTTGGCTACATCTGTGGTCCTGGGGAGGATAAACTATGGAAAATTACCACTTATTAGTTCGTTAACATAAACATACATTTCCAGGTCCTGCTCCTTGTCCCTCTTATGAATGGCCTTCAAATGGGTTGCCAAAGACGATGTCGAATTATTACAGGCCATATTTTGTCCACATATTGTACACTTGACTTCTTTTCCACCTTCGGAATTAGAAAAGAAGTTCCACGCCCCGCTACGCTTACGTAAACTCATTTTGGACGAAGCAAATTTTTTGTTTTGAAGTGAGACAAAATTTTTATTTAAACAACTTTCACTATTCGAATAATGACAATTAATGAATTGCACGACTTGTCGAAGATAATGAAACGATCGAATACTTGCTATTCGATTTTCAGTCAATGCAAAAGTTACTACTCGACTATTCGAATAATCGGTTAACCTGATAATCGACTGTTAACAAGAGCTCTAATATATACCCTTGTTTGCAAATATATAGGTGTGTGTGTTGGCTGCGACTGTGATTAACCACGGTAGTTGTATCGATGATGGCTGGTGCGTGTGTACGTGTGCGACTCCGTTGCTTCCGATCATCAAGGTTTCATGCTCCGACTACGTGGCGAGCGAGTATTTGTCCAAGCGGCACTCAAAAGTGGAGCTCCTTTTGCTGGGTATTTCAGCAGGCGATCTGAAATTAAGTAATATTTTGTATGTATCTAGGCATATCATTCACTTTCTTTTATACCTTCCGGTTTACTAATATACATATCCCTCGCCTAATAATATAGAGATGTAACCCAAAATTACGTTTTTGGAGATTTCGTTATGCAATTAATAAGCTTGATAAGTAGAATATATTCAGTACAAGACATAACCAAACTTCCCAAATATGCCGAAGATATGTTTCTTTCCATCTGTTTTTTTCTATACCAACTGTATGAGTTGATAACACTTTGCTTGCGTTCTCTCACAAAATCTAAATCATCCAATACCTCGTTGCATCATCAAACGTACGATATGTACATATTATATATGTATGTACATGCCGCAAGGTGTAAATATAAATATGCTCTTACTGCCTGGGGACTTACCTCGAATTCCTTATTAGTATTTAGTGACCCCCAGAAGCTCCTCGGTTATCAATATATGCGACGGTTCCTTACTCACGCGCACTCAAACGGCACATGATCCTCATATATATGTATATATATTTTATTTTTTTCCACCTTTTTTTTTGCACGATTATAAAACTGCGAATATATTCCCGCACTAAGACCGCACTGCGTCGAATTTCAGTACCGCAACTTTAACTTTTGAACCCGTTTTTCTTCAGTATGGTCCTTTTATATCTTTCCCTACCAAGTGACCATCCCGTATCAAGTACTTACTTATGAACACATAAGTAAATAAAAGAAATGATTTGTCAATGTTATTGTGGCTTGTTAACATTTTATTTTTAATATTT
>NW_023458555.1:99474099-99481228 GCF_013731165.1 Rhagoletis pomonella | reverse complement strand
CAAACCAGCACATTTCAGATGGTAAATACCATCACACAGCCAGCATGATAAGTAGCGTTCAGAATAGCTTTTAATTTGGCAAGTATCAAGATCACACTTCATATTGAAAGATTTATGTAATACACTCGTTAATAAAAGACAAACAAAATAAATTATAACAATTAAGGAGCTGATGTAAATAGCTTTAAATAAATGTAGCGAACAGTTCGAGTATCACTGTAATTATGACACTTAATAAACGCAACGCAAACAGCTGTGACAAGAATTACTAGAAGATGTAAACAAAAAGAGTAGAACAAATGTGCAAAAACAAAATGAAAGTTAACTACAAAGGATACAACAACAATGATAGCAACAAATGACTCGGCAAAATTAGAATGTATGCTAGTGAAATTTAATTAAATTTACTTTAATATAAAACCAATAACTTTCACTTAGCTTCAATTATTTCACACTCTGATGCTCATAAGCACTTTTTATCACTACTTTAACACAGAATTAGCACAATGAACTTAGAAAGTAGAAAGCCACAATCAGAGCACAATAAAGTACAACCTCACAGCTTGACATTTGCTCCTTCAAATATTATTGATGCCATATGGCATCATACACATTTAAAGATATACCACGCGTTTATTATCACCTTTTTAAATTAAATTACAAGTTCTAGCAATATTTGACACTGTTTTGGAGACTATAGCATATTTATTTGTTTTTAATTTATTGGGTTATTTGGTAGAATATAGTATTTTAATGTAGACCTTTCTAAGCAGAGAAAATCGATATTTAGTAAAGTTTTAAAATTGAAATGTTTCATCTACTAAGTATAAAAATAACAATACCGTATTAAAATATAGTTTAAAAAACTTCCCAGTACAGCGTTGTATATAAAAATATAATTTCAGATAAGCTCAATTAAATCTGTGAGTATTCAAAAAAGCATGACGCCATATGGCATCAAAATAGCTAAAGGGTTAAAGGAAAATCGGTGCAAACGCCCTACTGGAGCATCAAAGGCTGAAGCGGTGCGACCCCAGCATTACCAACAATTTCACTACAAACCGAACAGAACCCCTACCCAAAGGGTTTTAACCCCCAAACCATTTGAGATACAAGACATAGGGACAAGCAGGGCTTATTGTAAAACAATACCCTCCTACCGACGGAAACTTTGCGCTCGCTTGGGAAGCTTTGAAATCACGTTCTACTAAGGAACGGAAGGAGGTACTTGTGTTCATCGAAACTACTACTACTCTGGGAGCAATCCCTGGGCCCTCGGGAAGAATTGCCACTATGGTCAGAGATGAACAAATTCCTCACTTGCAGGTACGAGGTGGTCGAACGGATCGGTACGTAACGACCAACTAAACCCAAATCACAATATACCCACTTAAACCCTAGAGCTGGCAATCTAGATTCCGCGAAACCAGTTTCATGCAAGTTGTTCAACTCCAATCACGCAATGAAACTTTGCGTTAGATTCAAGAATCCCTCCGTACCCGATCGTCTAAAATTTGTACGTGAGCACAAGTATTGTGTAAACTGCCTGTATTCTTCACACTTAAAAGGTCAACGTCAGAGCAAATTTTCCTGTGTATACTGCCACCAACAACATCACTCTTTACTCCATTTTCAAGCAAACTCGAAACCGAACTCAAAACCCTAATCATCGACAATGCAGGCAACAACCACAGTGGAAATAGCAGACGACATGCCCTCCACTTCAACAGGAATCGTTCACACCCAACCAACCCACAAGAAAGCAGTCAAAAAGTTTCCTCTGACTTCTCGTGCAGCAAAGGAACCACCCTATTACCCACAATGATGGTACCAATTTACTTCGCGGGAGAATATCACCAGATCCGAGCAATTATAGACCAAGGTTCACAGAAAACCTTTGTCACGTCTCGGATCCAAAAAAATATTAAATTTACCCATTAAAGAAACCCATTATGAAATATCAGGAATGGGAGGCGTAGTGGTCCAAAACTCGAAAAATATTTGCGAGTTAACCCTTTTCTCTGCGGACTTAAAGAAAAAAAATCACAACCAGGCAATTATTTTACTCCAGCTCACCCATTTTCTACCCAGTCTCAAGGTGTCATACGTAAACCTTCCAGAATTAGCGACTTTAACTTTAGCAGACCCTTATTGTTTTACTCAATCTCGAATCGATATGGTCATTGGGAGCGACGTTATACCACAAATTCTCACACAAGGACTATATTATGTTGCAGACGGCACACTCCTGGCGCAGAACACGATATTCGGATTAATAATTAGCGGACCAATAGCAGAAAAGGTGACGTCATTCACAACCCAAGTCATGGAACCCACGAACGATGCATTCAATACGCTATTGAAGAAATTCTGGAAGCAGGAGGAAGTTTACCTTGCCCAAACCCATTCAATGTAGCGACCAAGAAGATACGTTGTAAAACGTCCTTTCAAGCAAAAGTTTCCTACCACTACAGCACTTGGCCATTCTCGAGCGGCAGTACAACAGCAGCACTTAAGCGTAGAGAGTACGCTGCAACGAAAACCCGAACAGCGCGACAAATATAACGAAGTGCTAGAGTAGTACGTAACACTAAACCATATCACACCTTACTCAGCCACCGAAATAATTAGAGAAGGAAAGTATTTCTCGTTTTATCTCCCCCATCATGCTGTCTTAGAACCCGACAACAAGACCACCAAAGTTCGTGTTGTATTCAATGTCACTTTAAATGATGTGCTACACACAGGCCCCGTATTTACTTCAGAACGACTTAATGGTAGTAATATCTAATTGGCGACTCTATAAGTTTGTTTTTAACGGTGAGATTCAAAAAATGTACCGCAAAATACTCGTTGATGAAAAAGGTCAAGATTTTCAACGAATTCTATTTCGAAGAACCCCAAGCTCGCCGGTTCAAGATTTTAAACTCAAAACAGTCACCTTTGGAGCTAACTGCGCCCCTTATTTAGCAATTAGGACTCTCCATCAGTTAGCAGAAGACTATAAGGGCTCATTTCCGTTCACCCATAATTTTTTACTACGAGAAACCTACGTAGACGACATACTATGGGGAGCCACGAGCCATGTACAGTCCACTCTTAAATCGGTGTCACAAGTGATGGATGCTATTAAGTCAGCAGGATTTCGTTTACGGAAGATTACAGCAAATCACCCCAGCATACTTAAATCAATCCCCGATTCTGCTCTGTTAGACGTAGATTTCTTAAAGTTTCAAGACGCAAGTTCTACAAAAACCCTAGGAGTACAGTGGAACGCTCTGACTGACACCTTTTCCTACTCTTATGACCTCATTCCTGCTGAGAACTCAAAAAGTAAGGGACAAATTCTGTCAGCGGTAGCGAGACTGCTCGACGCGGCAGGATGGCTATCACCAATAATGATCATAGCGAAAATCCTCCTCCAACATCTCTGGATGGAAGCGACCGGGTGGAACGAGCGGTAAAATCAGGCTCTCTAACAAAATGGAACTCATTTCGAGAAAACCTCCCAACAATAGAGGACATAAAAATACCCAGGTGGGTGCAGTTTACGCCAAAGCAGTACATTGAACTGCACGGATTTTCGGACGCCTCCGAAAAAGCATTCTTTACCTGCATCTACATAAGAGTCCAACTCGGCGAAAACTGGTTCGCGTTCTCACTACTTGCCGCAAAAAGCAAGGCTGCACCCCTTCAGACCGTAAGTCTGTCCCGCTTGGAGCTCTGCGGAGCTGTTTTACTCTCAATACTGAGTAAGCAACTGCGATCAGAACTCAATCTGCCCTCTAATGAGTTAATCCTTTGGACAGATTCCGCAATCGTGCTGGACAGGATGGAGAAGCCTCCACATACGTGGAAAACATATGTGGCTAACAGAACTTCCCAAATTGTGGAAAATGTAAGTAATGCCCATTGGCGCCATGTTCCCAGTCACGACAACCCTGCCGATTTAGGCACCCGTGGATGCAAACCTCAAGATCTTGCCGCAAGCACTCTCTGGTGATAAGGTCTAGCCTAGGCTAGGCAAGGCTTACACACAATGGCCGTCTAACTCTTAACCCTCCAGAGGAGAGACGAATCGAAACCTTTGATACTCTAGACAGCACGGATATACTCGAAAGATTCTCTTATTTCCCATGCGCACTCAGAGTCATTGCGTATGTACATGTATCGCTTCATAGCCCATACCAAAGGGCTACCCATCTCTAATGTGCTTATATTATCGCAGGAGGAACTCAATCAAGTAAAGTACAAGCTGATAGCAAAAACTCAACGAAATCATTACGGAGAAGCGATATTGTTACTTGAGTCCTCGAAGCCACTCCCTAAGAAGATCCCTCTGCTCACCCTGAATCCGATGCTTGACAATGCAGGCATAATGCGTGTAAATGGACGCCTTAAATATGCCGCACTAAGCTACAATGAGAGGCATCCCATAATAATACCCGATAACTCCACATTTTTCTCTCCTTCTCCTAGATTTCCTATACACAACATTGCTTCATGCTGAGAAACAACTCATGATCCGGATGATACAACAGGAATACTTCATCCCACGCCTAAACCAGAACGTCAAAAAGTGCATCTTGCACTACAAACCATGCACAATATACAAACAGTGGATGAAATCCCAAATAGTGGCTGCATTTACTCTCCCGTTTCACACTACTAGCGTTGACTTCGCAGGCCCATTCCTTATCAAAACGTCACCTCTTCGGAAAGCGTCGTACACAAAGGCCCATGTATGTGTTTTTGTGTTCACCAAGACCATTCAATTAGAGTTGTGTTCCGACTTGACTACGCAAGCATTTACAGCGGCTTTACCCGATTCACTGGGCGTCGTGGCCTGCCGCACAAGATTTTATCGGACAACGGAAAGACGTTTGTGGGAGCACAGCGAGCCCTAAAAACGGACTTCGCTCTTTTCTTAACGGAAGCGGGCTCTGATATCGCAGAAACATATGCGCTGCATGCATTCGCCTGGCACTTCATCCCACCACATGCCCCTCATATGGGTGGTTTGGGAGGCGGCTGTTAAAAGTTTTATGACGCATTTCACCAAAGTTGCCGGAAATCAAAAATTCTCTTTCGAAGAGTTCGCAACACTCTTAGTTCGAATTGAAGCGGTGCTAAACTCCAGACCTCTATCCCCCATGAAACAGGACCCGCAAGATTTATTGGAACTTACTCCCGGGAATTTCCTACGAGGAGCTCCCATTGTCTCCCCTCCTGAACCGGATGCCAAAGAACTTTCCCTCATAAATAGGTGGCAGAAACTCAAAGTTCTTCATCATCAGTTCAGCGTATGATAGAATAACGAGTATCTACACGACCTACAACGGCGAGACAAGTGGAAAACTTCCCACAAAAATGTTCACGAAGGAGATTTGGTTGTTGTTAAATATGACTGGCCCCCTCCGACCGAGTGGCGACTGGGTCACATCACACACTTGCATCCCGGCCCGATGAAAACATTCGTGTTGTAGATACAGTCTGGTTCACTTGATTAGAGGCAATAATTTTTATCGAAGAAATTGGTTACTAAAGCCACCGTATTTGATCTAGTAACAAAATGTTTTCTGATAATTCAAGTTAAGACTCTACTTTGCTCGAAAATAAACACGCGTCAAAATATTATTCCATCTAACGGTATTTCACAGCAGTAGAACTTCAGCAGCTGTAATTTTGTGCTTGATTTATTGGTTCACTTGAATAATAATAATAATAATATCCCAACGGTTTTTACCCTCCATTCCCGCCCATCCGCACGAGGGGCGCAGTCCGCATGACGTACGGAACCAATATTTTATATTTTCTGTGCCGAGACACGATAGGCAGGAGTTTGTTAAGTGTCGAGATCTAAAACTGTTCAGCTACAGAACTAAATTCATCAGCTGATTTTATGTATTTATGTCAATAATTCACTTATTGAGAGAGGAGAGTATCGCTTTCTTAATGCTGAAAAGCGGATCTGATATATCAAACGTGCTGGAATGAGAGTTAAAATCCTGGCATAAGCAACGGAGTGTGTCGTGCAATTCAAAATTGGTTTTACAAGCTTTCACAAATATGGGACAAAAGTGTCTTGATACGCGTGAGGGAACATTAAAGCTTACATCAGCCAGAAGAGACGGACTTGAAATTGAGCCTGTCAGTAATTTAACCATACAAATTATACCAAGCATTTCCCTACGACAGGCAATTGATTCTATCTTGTCTGAGTAAATTTGATACCTTGGATTCCAAACCACCGAGCCGTATTCCAGAATCGGCCTAACAAATGTTGTAAACAGGGTTTTAGTGATATAAGGGTCACTAAATTCTTTCGACCATCGTTTCACAAATGCAAGTACACCTTTAGCCTTGTTGACTGTCACATTAATGTGAAGATTAAAATTAAGCTTAAGATCCATTGTGATACCAAGGTCCACAAAATTGTATACCTGTTCCAGGTTATGGTTACCTATTATATAAGAAACTGGCAGAACAGCTCTTCGCGAGAAGCACATTACTTTACATTTCTTAAGATTTAGAGGCATAAGATTTACTTTACACTAGTAAGCCATGCTGTTTAAGTCTGATTGTAGCAAAGACCTTTCTTTAATTGAAACGTACGATTTATAAAGTTTTACATCATGTGCATACTATAGCAAATAATAAGTTATTGGTTGGAGTTTGATCACCAATTGGTTTACTTTATTGATTTCACTTTCTTTTATACCAAATTCTTACACTAACACTTACAAATTATTTACGAACTAGAATGTATACAAATATACTACTAATACCTACAAACTAACTACATAACTCAAAAATATGCTAAGTCAACATATGGTTGCAATAAATATATAAATATGTCAGTCGCATTGACAAACTGACGTTGTGGATCAGTTAGTCACTGCGACTGTCTTTGGCGGTGTCTTTGACCGTCCGCACAAGTGTAACAAGATCCTCGCTATGTGCGATGAATGCAGTCTTTGCATAAACTCCCGCTGAGTTCAATGTAACTGATTTGGGTAAACTGTTGTTTGTGTACATTCCTATTTGTTTATACATTACTTATGTGCACATGACAATTAAAGTAAAAAGGGCGATGTGCTTATGCTACACCTTCCCTCTTAAAAAAAAA
>NW_023458555.1:99462281-99474089 GCF_013731165.1 Rhagoletis pomonella | reverse complement strand
TGTGCACATGACAATTAAAGTAAAAAGGGCGATGTGCTTATGCTACAATACAATAAATTTTGGAGAATTTTATATCTGTAGAAATATCGTTTATAAAAAGCAAGAACAGAATTGGGCCTAGGTGGCTACCCTGAGGGACTCCTGAAGTAACATCAATGACGTCAGAGATAGTATTTTTAAACAATACCCTTTGTGATCTATCATAGTGGTATGAAGAGATCCAACGTAGAAAATTAGGTGGAAGACCAAGAATATCAAGTTTATATATGAGCAACGAGTGGCACACTTTGTCGAATGCTTTACTGAAATCAGTATATATAACATCAACAGTTTTGCTCTCACTAAATGCTTTTGAGATATAGGATGTTAATTCAAGTAAATTTGTAGAAGTTGATTTGCCCTTGCAAAATCCATGTTGACTGTATGAAATGCTTGAAGTGATAGAATGTGTCAACCGAGTTGTTATAATTGCTTCAAATAATTTAGGAATTGCAGAAAGCTTAGCTACGCCCCGGTAGTTCTCCACTGAAGACCTGCTACCGCTTTTATGTAAGGGGGTTATGAACGATTCCCTCCATACAGTTGGAAAAACGCCCTCTTTAAGAGACAGATTAAATAAGGCTGTTAACGGCTCATAGAGATAATCAGCACAATTTCTAAGAAAACAAGTGGGGATCTGGTCAGGACCATAACTAAAAGACTTCAGGTAAACTAAAACATCATCGGGAGATATTATAGGGTTATGTATTGAGTTAATTGGACTTAGTTTAAAAGGATAGTCAAAGTATGCTTGGGAGTTAGTGGAATAATTGGGTTTAAAAAACTGAGCGAACATGTTAGAAATTGTTTGATTATCACCAGAGACGGTATTTTGATACTTCATGGCGGAAGGAAACCCACGTACATTTCGCTTGGAGTTTACGAAATCATAAAATGATTTGGGGTTATATATTATACGTCGTTTGATTTTACACAAGTAATCTTTATAACACTTTTTGTTTAATTCAAAGAACTTGTGACGCAAAAGTGAGTATTTTACATAGTATGAGTGTAAGCCGGTTTTTTGTGGGTATAACGTGACGTTCTGTTTTTCAAGTTTCTCAGTTCTTTAGTGAACCATAACTGTGTTTGTTCTTCAGGAACACACATGCGTTTAGGCACATACTTTTCAAATAATCTATGTATAGTACAATTAAAATGTGCAGCGCTTTGCTCAACTTTTTCTTTGTATATAGGCCACGACAATTTAGACAATTCTTTATTCAGTTTTTTAAAGTTGGCTTTCGAAAAATCAAAGCGAATATTTGGTTCGTATGTTTGGACATCGCAATTTTAAATTTCATCATTACACTAAGATGCTCGTAGGCACTTTTTATAGCAACTTTTACTCAGAATTAGCACAATAAACTTTGCAAAATACAAAGACAAATCAGAGCACAATATAAGTAGAACTTCACAGCTTGACGTTTGCAGGCGCCCAGTTTGCCTACATTATTTGCGCAATAAAGGTGTGCAACGGGATCGGTTTTTTGAGTATTCATTGTGTTTGGTCGAAAACTTCTCAAATCTAATAAAATGAGAAGGCAGAAAGGTTTTAGTGATCGCGAAGAAGGACAAATCGATACTTTCGAATCGCCAAATTGCCAAAAAAATTGGTCGAAGTCCAAATGTTGTGGATCATTACGTGCAACAAGGTACCTCCTATAGTAAGAACTACAAAGGCAGAACTGCGATGGCTTTGGCACCGAAGGAAACGCGCAAAATCCTTAGGATTGTATCGAATTCTGCCCTTTCAACAGCAAAAATTAAAGAAATGGCAAATGTTGCAGCCAGCAAATCCACCGTACGAAATGCTATTCTAAAAGCACCTCATCTAAAGTATAAAAAATTACAGTTTTTTTGTGTACCTTTGAATAAATTTCGTAAGGAACGCCACCTCGATTTTGCATGGGACTACATGGCTTGGAGTTCTGTTACAAATAGCTACCCCGGTGAATGGAAAAAAAGTAATATTTAGTTACGAAAGGAAGTCCAATCTACAATTACTATTTCCATGACTTAAGAAAGGTGGAATGGTACTTGAGTCGACATTACAGCCGTGAAGGTGGTGTTATGGTATGGGGAGCAATATCGTACTACGGCGCGTTCGAATTGAAAATTGTAGACTATAAAATGATGGGAAACAGCTATAAAGCTCTGTTGGAATCATCGTTTCCCGAGATTCGGGAAACATTTGGACCTCCTAACTGGATCTTTCAACAGGATAATGCACACACACATTTTAATAGTGGTCGAAACTTGGATTGCGTCCCAAAACGATAAAATTTTAGCATGGCCACCGTATTCCCCAGATCTAAACATTATTGAAAATCTATGGGGATGGCTTGCTCGCAAGGTTTATGAGAATGGGCAACAATTTGAAGACAAAAATGCTTTAATTCGAAGCAGTAAAACGGCCTGGACTAAAATTTCATTAGGCTATCTAGAGAATTTGTACAAATCCATTCCTCAACGTATTTACGAAGTAATTTAGAAACAAAGTGGCAGCACAAAATATTCAGGTTTAAATAATACATGTAAAAAAAAATCCTGTATTTATTATTATTTTTTTCTTATTTTGATAGTGCCTCTATTCAAGTGAACCAATAAATCAAGCACAATATTACAGCTGCTGAAGATTTACTGCTGTAAAATACCGGAAGATGGAATAATATTTTGATGCGTGATTATTCTCGAGCAAAGTACAGTCTTAACTTGAATTATCAGAAAACATTTTGTTACTAGATCAAATATGGTGGTTTTAGTAACCATTTTCTTCGATAAAAATTATTGCCTCTAATCAAGTGAACCGGACTGTATAAAAAACCAGCAGGGAATCATAACTCAAAACATACATAAAGTGTGTGTGATCCCCCCGGCCTAACGTTAGGATGCTCACCAAACCCGACACAATAATAATAATAATAATAGATTGGCGCTTACACATATGTTAGTGTTTGGCCGAGCTTCTCCTCCGATTTGTGGTGTGCCCCTTGATGTTGTCACACAAAGCGGAGGGACCTACAGTTTTACGCCGCCTCCGAACGGCGATTGTATTTTTATGAGAAGCTGTTTTTCATGGCAGAAATACACTCGGAGGTTTGCCATTGCCTGCCGAGGGACGACCGCTGTTAAGAAAAAACCTTTTTCTATATTTTTTGCGACGTCGCTTTGACCAGGGTTTGAACCCAGGCGTTGCGGAGTGGAAGCGCGCACTGCTTACCACTACACCGCAGAAACCCGACACAATACTCGAATTAAATTTATGCTACCTATCCTACCCAACTCCCATTGTTCTACCCTTACGCTACGCGCACACTGCAGCCGGCATCGGCCGAATTGTGCTCGGCCGATATCGGCTATATGCGGGCGATATGAAGAAACACTTGTGATTATATGAGCGCTATCACACATAAACCGATAACCGAACCGACATCGGCCGTTGACGTCCGCGATCCAGAAAATAAAGGTCGCGCCATTCGCGGACCGCTAGCCCTCTCTTCGTCGATTTGACAGCATATCGCTGACGTCATAAAATACTTTTGTTTAAATTCACTGTTGCCAACTTCATGCTTTTCGCACCAAAATTAGTGGCTATTCAAAACGCGAAAATTTTTGAGTTTGGTGCTTGGCGCGTTTTTGGTGCTTTTGCTTTTATTTTGAAGACACTAAATTAGAACATCTTAAAAAAATGGAAGCAAAATTTATAGCAATCGTAGGTGTGGTAAACAACTTTACAAAAATTTAAACAAAATCATGGCACAGTGACAATCATAAGGGACAACAAAATATGTGGCAACACCTTCAATCATGCCAGAAGAAATCAACCCGTCAGTGACGATAAATTCAAACATGTTTGTTTTTCTCGTCCGATATCAGGTGAAAAGTACCAAATGGACTGCGAAAAATTAAGTTATTGGGTGCAAAAACAAAAAAATTACATATAAAATCACATGTTTAGAGTATATCAATGAAAATGTATCAAAATATTTCACATCTTACAAAATTCTAATGAAAACTAGGATTTGTGTGTACAAATACGGTCGGCAAATAATCTGGTTAAGTGTGCGCATCAGTTCGGACGGTCAAATTGTTTGGCCGAAATCGGTCGGCCTATCGGATGCAATGTGCGCCTAGCGTTAGAATATATAACCCATGCCTATATGTACTTCTACACATTACAAAGCCTCACAATATATGCTGACCCGGTACTAAAGTCTCTCCTCAATACGTATATTTACAGATCACGAAAGGACTCCCCCAAGTGCCGACTGTGTGGCCGATTCCACCCGCTGCGCTTGTGTACCGCATTCCGCGCTATGGACGCCGACAGGAGACAGGCGAGGCGGCATGCAGGCATGCTTGCATCCCAAGCAAGCTCGTCGTCGGGGTGGGTCATTTCCGCCTGCCTTGCTGTTAGCTACATAATCAAAAAAAGTTATTCATGCCTGATATTTTACTCCGGGAGACAACAAAAAGAAAGATAAATAACTTAAGAAAACAGGGGAAAATAGAAATGAAGAAAAAGGTCCAGTTCCATCTTGTGGTGGAGGTGGAGTTATCCCGCCCTTCTTCAACGCGGACTCCCCGTGAAACCTTGGGCGACGTCGTGACTCCTCATCTACTTTACGACGCCCCTAAACCTGACATTAGTCCGTCTATATAAGAATCAGTCGTCGTCTAGTCTATTGTCTTATATGTCCACTCCCGCCCCACTTCCCCTCTATTGCACAAGTGCAACACCCACACCAAATACTTGTGCCTAACACACCACCTTAATCCCCGAAAGCTATTCAGAATTCTGTTTTCACAATTCATTTTTATTTTCTTAGCCTAAGGCACAATATTAAAATGCTCTTAACTCTAGCCCTAATAAGTATCGAAATTCATATATTTACTGATCTATTATTTTTATTGGCCAAATAATAGACATAAGAACGATTATGGGAAATGTAAACATAACAAAACTGTCAAACCTAAACTTTAAAATGGGGGGATTGCCAGATGAATGTACGTAACCAATAGTTATTCAAGGCACAAACCATTTTATCAGTATAGACACGAATTGACATGGGCACTATGAAAACGCCCACACTGACATACGACAAAAGAATCAGTGGTCACATAGCACTAGGCTAGAAAAATATATTTTCCTTTTTGGAATTGGACACGGAGCGAACCACACTCATCAGCCCTAGCAAGAACTGAATTACAACCAAGTAATTAAAGGGTATTAAAAGCTGGCGACATTCGGGGAGTCGATACTCACCACTCCGTGGAAAGTGGAAAGCGAAATCGACTGCGTTCAAGCAAATATAAGAAAAAGGCTGACTGTAAAAAGCCATTTTTCTTGTATCGAGTTAATAGAGGCAAAAGGTGCCGTCACATTCCTTCCGGCAAATCCCCAGGTATGTTGTTGCGTAGAATAAACAAGTTGTGAGCATCAAATCTGGACTATTCATTTGACAGCAATTGAGTCACCATAAGCCGCCATCCATTGGAAACGAGCTATCCATCAACCGTAAATAAAGATTCCTGTTTGGACCGACAAGCTAAGGTCAAGCAAATCAGTACATATGAATACGGAAATTTATCAAAAGGAAAAAAAAGGAAACCTACCACCCTAATATTCCAATATATGTATACAAATCCCACAATTATATCGATTTATCAATGTAAACTACTCCCGCTAAACTTACTAACGACCTCTTCGTATTTGTTTGGGTCTGCCCTAGGGTCAGTTCAATAATTGTCATTGTAGCTCATTGGTTATAATATTCTCCAAAACAAAAAACCCTCCGAATAATTCCAATACCTCAAACGTAAATCAAAAGACAAAAAAAACTATTACCGCGGAATTAATGAAAACTTCAACTAGATATGCAAGTATATAAGTATGATTGGTATGTACGTAAATAATCACACATAAGTGCATATATATGTGCATAGCAAGATAAACAAATTTCTGTACTCCCTTTTGGTCTCCAGCGATGGTAGTACCAACACCATGTTAAGAACCTGTTTGGGGAGAATCTTTATATTTACATATATGTACCAATAGCCTTACATACATACATATGTACGCCTACAGCTAATGAACTAAGGTGTCAACCTATTTCCCTGCTGATAATGTTATCTCTCGCTCGTGTTGCGGGGCAGCGAGCGGGTCATAATGTACGCGCGAAAAAGAAAAGCAAAATTCGAATCTACTATTAAAGCAAGGCCTTCAAAAATATCTAAATGGCAATTAAAGTGAACTCAGTTGTGAACTTAATCTAATATTCGGGTGTAAAAGGAACCCATTGCAAATAATACTAAATAAAAACTTAAGTGAGGAAAATAAGGCAAAAAAGTAAACAAAAAATTTAAACAAGCACAAAATCAAAAGGCTAGGGAATTCAATATAGAAGCCTAGTGATGTTTAAATGCAAAAAAAAAAAATCTATAGCTACTTAATGTGAAGAAACCACCGAATTTCAACGAGAAATTCCAGGCTAATAACACTATGCGACAGTCAAAATCGGGATGGGATGAAACTAACTGGAAATGTTATATCGGTCAAAAACAAGTTATACGTGGCTCGGCGTTTCGCTGGGTCACGCCTAGGAAATATATATATATCTTCTTCTCTTCTTTTTTGGCGCTGTAACCGCCTAAGCGATTTTGGCCGAGTTCAGGAAAGCACGCCAGTCGTTTCTCCTCTGTGCCAACTGACGCCAATTGGAAACGCCAAGTGAAGCCAAGTCCTTCTCCACCTGATCTTTCCATCACAGTGGGGGCCTCCCTCTTCTACCACCAGCGGGTTCCGAGTTGAATATTTTCAGAGCTGGAGCGTCGGTGTCCATTCGAACGACATGACCAAGCCAGCGGAGCCGCTGTATTTTAATTCGCTGCACTATGTCCATATCGTTGTAAAGCTCATACAGCTCATCGTTCCATCGTCTGCGGTACTCGCCGTCGCCAACGCGTAAAGGCCCGTAAATCTTCCGCAAAATCTTTCTCTCAAACACTCCAAGAGCCGCCTCATCGGATGTTGTCATGGTCCATGCTTCTGCGCCATATACCAGCACGGGCATGATTAGTGACTTATAGAGCGCGGTTTTCGTACGTCGAGAGAGGACTTTACTCCTGAATTGCCTACTCAGTCCAAAGTAGCACTTGTTGACAAGAGTGATTCTACGTTGGATTTCTATGCTGACATTATTATCGGTGTTAATGCTGGTTCCCAAGTAAACGAAATTCTCTACTTTCTCGAAATTGTAACTGTCAACAGTGACGTGGGTGCCAAGGCGCGAATGTGCTGACTGTTTGTTTGATGACAGGAGATACTTCGTCTTGTCCTCGTTTACCACCAGACCCATTCGCTTTGCTTCCCTATCCAACTTGGAAAAGGCAGAACAGACTTCGCGGTTTTTGTTAGCGATGATGTCGATGTCATCGGCATAAACCAGCAATTGCACGCTCTTATAGTAAATTGTTCCTGAGCGGTTCAGTTCTGCAGCTCTTATTATTTTCTCCAACATCAGATTAAAGAAGTCACATGAAAGGGAGTCCCCCTGTCTGAAACCCCGTTTTGTGGCGAACGGCTCGGAGAGGTCTTTTTCAATTCTGACGGAGCTGGTGGTATTGCTCAACGTCATTTTACACAGCCGTATAAGTTTTGAGGGGATGCCAAATTCAGACGTAGCGGCGTATAGGCAACTCCTTTTAGTGCTGTCAAAAGCGGCTTTAAAGTCGACAAATAGGTGGTGAATGTCGATCCTTTTCTCGCGGGCCTTTTCCAAGATTTGGCGTATTGTGAATACGTGGTCTATGGTGGATTTGCCAGGTCTAAAGCCACACTGATAAGGCCCAATCAGTTCATTGACGGTGGGCTTCAGTCTTTCACACAATACGCTCGATAAGTTGGCGCGAATGGCGGGGTCACCTTTCTTGTGGATTGGGCAGAGCACACTTAAATTCCAGTCATCGGGCATGCGTTCATCTGACCATATTCTGCACAAGAGTTGATGCATGCACCTTATCAACTCCTCGCCGCCGTACTTGAATATCTCAGCTGGCAGGCTGTCAGCTCCAGCGGCTTTGTTGTTTTTCAGCCGCGTTATTGCTATACGTACCTCGTCATAGTCAGGCGGTGGAACGTCGACTCCGTCATCATCGACTGCGGGCTCGGGTTCTTCTTCTCCACAACTTTCCGTGCTGCTACCATTTAGTAGGGCGGAAAAGTGTTCCCTCCATAATTTAAGTACGTTCTGGACATCAGTTACTAGGTCGCCATTATTGTTCCTACAGGAGTGTGCCCCGGTCTTTAAACCTTCCGTAAGTCGCCTAACTCTCTGGTAAAATTTACGGGAATTCCTCCTGTCGGCCAGCATTTCAAGCTCTTCGCACTCACGTATTTCGGCCTCTCTCTTCTTGTTGCGGCAAATACGTCTCTCTTCCCTCTTCAGAGGGAAGAAGGGGTCCCACTGTAGGCGGCATCTTTTTTCTCTACAGCTTCCTGACACTCCTCATCGTACCAGTTGTTCTTTCGGGCTCGCTGAAATCCGACTACTTCTTCGGCGGCGGTACTTAATGAGCGGGAAATGTGGTTCCACTGCTCGCATGTGTCAGTTTGTTGAAGAGTGCTCTCTGAGAGCAGGTGTGAGAGTCGAGTAGCGAAAGCGCTGGCTGTCTGTTGTGATTGCAGCTTTTCGACGTTAAGCTTTCCTTGCATATTTGGGCGCACATTTTTTGCTGCACAGAGGCGGGTGCGTATCTTGGCTGCACCAAGATAGTGGTCCGAGTCGATGTTTGGGCCTCGGAGTGCGCGTACGTCTAAAACACTGGAAGCGTGCCTTCCGTCTATCACCACATGATCGATTTGGTTTCTCGTTTCTCGATCCGGAGACAGCCACTTAGCTTGATGGATCTTTTTATGCTTGAACCTAGTACTGCATACTACCATGTTTCGGGCCCCTGCGAAGTCGATCAGCCTCAATCCGTTGTCGGACGTTTCGTCGTGGAGGCTGAATTTTCCGACGGTGGTTCCAAAGATCCCTTCCTTGTCCACCCTGGAATTGAAGTCGCCAAGCACGATTTTGATATCATGACGGGGGCAGCGCTCGTACGTGCGCTCCAAGCGCTCATAGAAGAGATCCTTGGATGCCTCATCTTTCTCTTCCGTCGGGGCATGAGCGAAGATGAGCGAGATGATGCGGATTGTGGCTAGACGCTCGTCCACCTTGGTGAACGACAGTACTCGGCGACGGAGTCTCTCTCCCACCACAAATCCAACACCGAATTTGCGCTCCTTTACATGGCAGCTGTAGTAGACGTCGCAAGGCCCCAGACATTGTTTGCCTTGCCCCGTCCAACGCATTTCTTGGATGCCGGTGATGTCAGCTTTTGTCCTTGCGAGAACATCAACCAGCCGGGCAGAGGCACCTTCCCCATTAAGGGTCCGGACATTCCAGGTGCATGCCCTCAAATCGTAGTCCTTTAAACGTTTGCCGTGGTCGTCATCATAAGGGGGGGTCTCATCGCAGGCTTTGCCTTGCTTCTTCACTGGAAGTGGTTTTTACGTGGCGGGTCCCAAGCCCAGCGCACAACCCATTGCTGGGACGGGGGTGGTTTCGCAACCAAATACACGTTTATATAGCGAGCCGCTTGCTCCAAGCAGACACCCGCTTGCAGCCGCACCTACTGGTGAACAGACGCTGCAGACTTCAGTGAGCCCTTAAACCGAATAAGTCAGAGTGGCCCCACCGAAGCTCCCTCTCTTTCTGCCGTGACCCAAGGCTCCACTCGGATTGGTTACCGCATCTCGCACATGGGTTGCTCACGTTGCCCAGAGTGCGCGAACGAGGACGCAAGAGTCGGGATTGAGTATAGCCATACAACTGTAACTGCATACCCAGCGCAACGACTATACCCCATTGCATATATATATATATATATTGGGGAAATTGTCACCTTTGGTGGTCTTTTTTTTGACATAACTCGAGAACCATTAGTCCGATCTTGATCAAACAAATTTAAAAAAATTAAAAATTACATAAATGTATGAAGAAAAAAAAATCATTTTTGCCTAATTTATTTTTACCGGCAAAACTGTTGATTATATAGAAAAACGGTATATGAACAGATTAAAGGAATTGTAATTTTTATTTTTTTTTAATTTGTTTGAGCAAAATCGGACTACTGGTTCTCGAGTTATGTGAAAAAAAAGACAAAAAGGTGACAATTTCCCCTATATGATAGTTACTAACTTCAAATCGATATATCTCGATTCCTAGACGTGACCCAGCGAAACGCCGGGACACGTGCAACTTCTTTTTTACCGATATAACTTTCCCCGGTAGTTTGAACCCTTCCCGATCACTGACCCCTACCATTTGTCTCACAGTGTAATTACAGCGATAAAAAATTCCATTGTTCGCGAGAAAAGCAATTACTAGCAAAATAAGCAAGGTTACTAGTAAAATAAGCAAAACAACTAAACGGTATACAACAAAAAAACTTAACTCGGAATAGCCGAGCAAGGTAAAAAACAAAAAATCAACCACTCTAAATCCTATATATGTATGTAAGTATATAAGTAACGTCTAGGTCATAATAACAACTAAATATGTATGTATGTATCGGAGTAATAAAATTTAGGGAATGCTCCTCTGATGCCACTACTGTTGATCCGCGGTGTGGGTGGAGCACAAGTCTCCACGGCTCTCGCTGGTTCTGATTGGCGGCGTAGGCGGAGCGGTAGTCTCCACTGCCCTCACTGATGCTGCTCCCGTTGACCGCGCTGAAGTGGATGCTGTTCTCCCCCTCGCTGTTACCCCTTGGTTGATGACTATGCTCTTCTGTATGGGGCTGTGCAGAGTCCACAGGTCTGTATTATGGCCGTTGACCTGTGTTAGCTGGAACAGCTGTCGGCGACGGCGGTGTTGTTGTTGCGAAATATCTGTTGGCCGGTGTCAACTACTCTGGCTTAACGTTGCGGTGCGGATATAACCCAGGATGGATTCGGATGCTTATCTGTCCCAATGCGTGTGTGATTTTATGTACATACATTAGACTGCATCACTCCCCATACAAAAAAAAAAATCGTTACTATTTTTCCATCGGAATTATAAAATCTATTATATTTTAAGACGTCCACCAAAATATTTCGGAAAAATATTAAGATTTAAGTGAGCTGGACCGATTTGAAAATACCTCCAAAAATTGAGGTTTTTATGAATAAAAATAGTTTCTTAAAGATTTTTTTTGAAAAAATCCCCTCAAATGACAAAACGGTTTAACTTAAAATTTTTGCATAAAAATATTTAAAAAAATTAAAAAAATTTTTTAACGTAATCGTAATGAGATTTTTGATGCCGTTTTTTAACTTTTTTCAAAGATTGGTATAGGAAAAACTTGAATAACTGAACCTAAACTCTTCCGATTTAGACTTGAGAGGTGTCATTGGAAACGTATTTTCTCCCCTTTTTATTTCTTTGCTAATAAACTCGTTCAAAGGATGGAAGAGAAAGGTAGGATGAATGAACGTCATTCAAAGTTGAATTAAGATGTGTTGGTATTCGAAAAAACAAAATTGGACACGAATGACGTTTTTTTGGCCAGAAATAAAAACAATGTGAAAATACCTTTCTACTGAGATCCGATGTGTCTAAATCAGATAATTTTTGAAACAGTTATTCAAGTTTTTTTTAAACCAACCTTTGAAAGAAGTAAAAAACAGCATCAAACATCTCATTCTTACGATTCTGTTGAAAAGATTTTCAAATA
>NW_023458555.1:99377455-99437281 GCF_013731165.1 Rhagoletis pomonella | reverse complement strand
ATCGTGGTACAAAGCTCAATAAAAATATTAAAAAAGAGATGATGTTTATGCCGTGCATTCTCACACACACACATACACTCATGTCTGCTTAACCGAACCATCAGTCTAGCGGGCTTTCTCACCCCAACACGCTACTTTCTTTGGGACATGATTGGGGTAAACGCACAACAACGTAGCTGGCAAGCAGCTGGCGCTACAGCACGCTTGCACAAATATTGCGTGAATTGATTGGCGACTTCACACTCCACCGTAGCCTGCGACTCGGACGAAAGCTGCCATCGATTTGGCTTAGGGCACAACACCCTACTCCATCGAGAGAAGCGGAGAACCACGCGCCAGAAGAAAGGAAGTGTTAGGGCCGTGCTGCACAGCCGTTCTGCTCAGCAACGGGCTCCGAGGTTGCGGCGACTGATTGCCGAAGCCCGAGACATCATGGACAAACAGAAAAGGGAGTTGCGGCACTTGGCACCGAGGCAGGCGGGGTGCCATGTTGGAGACATGAGCCCTTAATCTTTTGATTCGTGCCCATTTAATTTCATCTGGCCAGGCGGGTACCAGAGTAGTTGTCAACGCGCGCCTTGCCCGAGCCGCCCACCACCGATTTAGTATTTTTAATTGCTCAACAGCCGCCCAAGCGACAGCATCACCAAATAAAATTAGCTTAAACTCGTGCATCCATCTATACATCAATTAAACTCTAACGTGTAATCAAATTAAACTATTAAATCTGAATTTCGACATTTGAATTTGTAATAAACAAATCTCTATATCTTTTTATTTGTGCGCCCCGTACAGTCGGATTCAGAAACCCAAACATTAAACAATAGGCGACGCGTGGAAATGCCTAAATTTCCGTTGTTTGTCGCCGCAACAACGAACGACTTTAGTTTGTTGGACTATTATTTTTTAAAAATCCACATGTTGGTTCACATTTTCGGGCCTTTTTTTTCCAAATTTATAACCAATTTCTATTATCACGGGATCTTGATCTATTTCTATATGTTCTTCTAAAGTTATTTCTATTAAATGATCTATACCTCAAATTTTGATTAACTTGATACCTTATAAAATTTTATTCATGGGAAAGTTTTTGCAAATTTTCGCACATAAGACTCGTTGTATTAACTAAATTCTCAATAACTGGGCCCTGGTTTTTAGAATTTGGAAACTTATTATAATTATTATCACTTCCCAAATATTATCAGTTAAATATGCCAATTCGTTATATCATTAGTACTTCCAAAATATCCTGCCTGAAATTGGAACCAGAAAGTAGCATGAGCGATCGATAAAATTCAGAGGGTTTACGATCACCCATCTCTGAATCTGACAAAATTTTATAATTTTTTTTTTCACTTAAAGAATGTCTTTCAATTAAGACTGTAGGTTTTTGTTTTATCAAATATAAAATTTATTTGAAATTAAATTAAGAATTCTATTCCACATATATTGAGAAAATCTATAATAATAAATTTCAAAAATTTTCATTTTGAAAAACTTAATATTACAAAGTTTCTTCAATTTCTAATACAAAATCTCACGAAAAGTAAATATATAACATTAGCAAGTGCCATACAATATATCCCCTCGAGAATTAATTTCAAATAAATTTAATGTAACTCTTTTCTTTTGTGCTGTATTGATATAAGTTTGACTGTTTGTGCTAGATGTCGATACTGTTTCTATTATGGCTGGTTTTAATCTATCAGCTGGAAAAATTTTCATTCCATTATCCACTTCAATTTTAAAATATTTTATGTCGTTTTCAATAACTTTATACGGCCCTTCATATGGTTGTCGTAGAGAATTTTCATTCATTACTCGTACAAAGACAAATTTGAAATTTTGCAAATCCTTTGGAACAAACAAACCAGTGTCAGAATTTCTATGATGTTCTAAATTTGACCTAACATGCATAAAACGTTCACGCAAACAACTCAACACATCTGTTGTAGTCGAATTTTGAGAGATTTGTACCACAAGTTCACCGGGTAGTCGTAAATTTTGTCCTAAGACCATTTTTTATGTAAAATACTTCCAAATAGTTGCTTCTCCATACCCAAATGCAATGTAGTTAAAATATATTAAGGAACCATCATAAAATTATGACTATTTTGGTATTTTTAACTTGATGATATCTTCTTCCCCAACTCTGACAATCTCTGGTGAAAACAAATGTACTGAGCTATAACTTTACATTACATAAAAAATTGCTCATTTAATAAATATTTCAGAAATGTGCCTCTCTTACTATTTCGAATAGAATAAAAAATGGTATAGCCGCTTTTGTGGGTAAAGGACTGAGACACGCTAGAATGTATTTAATAGATTTAAATTAAAGTTGCTCTTGTTACCGACCAATGACAAATAGTACAAAGGTACATTATTACCTGCTCCTGACATTATTTTATGTTACTTACCTGAGTTCGGACTAGAGTCTATAACAAGGGCTATATCTATCAATATTTTTTGTGAAGGATGGGTTCACGTGAAATAAAATATACATGAGTTATTTGAAGAAAAATTTATTCATTTATTGATAAAATATGCTCAAATTGGCGACCTTCTACTCTAATACAAGCTCGGCACCTTTTAGAGATCTTAAAGTCAATATTTATTCTCGCAAATGCTCTTCGTTTTGAATTGTTTTAGAATAAATTTTGTCCTTAAGATAACCCCAGTAGAAAAAATCTAATGGATTCAGGTCTGGCGATCGAACGGGCCCCGTTATTGGCCCGTATCGTCCAATCCATCGGCGAGGATGAGTTTCGTCTAAATGAGCTCTTACTTCACGCCCGTAGTGAGCAGGGCACCCGTCATTTTGCAGCCATAGTCTTCGCCGCAGGTTTAAGGGTACATCTTCTTAAAGAGTTGGAAGCCGTTCCTGAAGGAACTCTAAATAACTGTGAGAGTTGAGCGTTGGCGGCAGTTCCACAGGTCCCAATATCTGATAAATAAATTGTGAGGATTGTCTATCTGCCAACTGTGAAGGTTATGTAAATTAAAATAACCATCACGTTTGCATGATGGTTCATTGCTCCAAATTATTTTATTAAAAAAGTTGGGGTCTGATTCATGCATTCGCAACATTTCACGGCAAAATCTAACCCTCGACAGGTAATCTCTTTCTTGTAGAGCCTGAACACGTTGAATGTGGTAGGGATGAAATCGATGGTCTTTTATAGCTTTCTGAAGTGTAGTTTTTGGTATTCCCGTCCGTCTTTCCATCATTCTCACTGAAGTGGATGGACCTAATTCCACTTCCTCTAACACAACTTCAACATCTACCGTTGCAGGACGTCCCGTTTCGCCGCCACGCCTTCCAGGTATGCGACCTTAAAAAAATGAAAAATAATAGTTAACAAGTAAGCAAACAAGAAAGGTGTAAAAATCACTTACCTTCATATATTTCTCTATAGGTCCGGGCGAATAATTCACGACCCGGATGCCGACGATTGGAGTATCGCTCTGCATAGTCTTTGAGCAGCTCTGGCATTACAGCAAGCTTCACCGTAAATTAGGTGAATATCCGCATATTCATGCAACGTATACTCCGTGTTCTCTGTCATAGTATTAATAACACAATGTTCGAAGGATCCAATTTCACAAAATCCACTTTCACTAATTCCGGTAAGTAACATAAAATAATGTCAGGAGCAAGTAATAATGTACCTTTGTACTATTTAGCATGTCATTGGTCGGTAGCAAGAGCAACTTAAATTTAAATCTATTAAATACATTCTAGCGTGTCTCAGTCCTTTGCCCACAAAAGCGGCTTTAATTTTTTTTCTATTCGAAACAGTAAGAGTGGCACCTTTCTGAAATCTTTATTAAATGAGCAATTTTTTATGTAATGTAAAGTTATAGCTCAGTACATTTTTTTTCACCAGAGATAGTCAAAGTTGGGGAAGAAAATATCAGAAAGTTAAAAATCCCAAAATAGTTATAAGTTTATGATGGTTCCTTAATATATTTTAACTACATTGCATTTGGGTATGGAGAAGCAACTATTTGGAAGTATTTTACATAAAAAATTTTTAAGGGTAGTCGTAAATTTTGTCCTAAGACCATTTCAGCTGGTGTATTCGAAATATCCTCTTTACCCTAACAATATCAATGGTAACTCATCATACCAATTTCTGGTTCCATTTCTAACCATTATTGAAGATTTCAATTGCCTATGAAAACGCTCCACCATACCATTGGCTAGCGGATGTTAGGAAGACGTTGTGATATGGCAATTTCCAAGCAAGTGTGTCAATTCCGCAAATAATGTAGACGTAAATTGAGTACCCCTATCAGTAATTATTTCTAACGGCACGCCAAAACGAGATATATATTCATTTAAAAACTTATTTGCGATAGCCCTTGCAGAAATGTCCCTTAACCCGTACGCCTCCGGCCAACGAGTAAACCGATAAATTATTGTTAGAATGTAGCGATGTCCTTTCGAAACAGATAAAGGTCCTGCAATATCTACAGGGTGTCCCAGAAGTAACCTGGCAAACTTCAGGAGAAGGCAGGTGGGGAGGTGAGCTCCCTGATAAGAAAAAATTTTTCAAGTAAAAGTGTCACCGTTTTTGAAATATTTAAATTTTTTTGAATTTAAGAAAAATCGTGCCTTTTCATGTATTTTCTTTAACTGCATCTACAAACAAGGCTATACTTAGTAAATTTTTTATTTAAAATACTACCAAATAGTTGCTTCTCCATACTCAAATGCAATGTAGTTAAAATATATTAAGGAACCATCATAAAATTATAACTATTTTGGGATTTTTAACTCTTTGATATTTTCTTCCCCAACTTTGACTATCTCTGGTGAAAAAAAAATGTACTGAGCTATAACTTTACATTACATAAAAAAATTGCTCATTTAATATGTATTTCAGAAATGTGCCACTCTTACTATTTCGAATAGAATGAAAAATGTTATAGCCGCTTTTGTGGGTAAAGGACTGAGACACGCTAGAATGTATTTAATAGATTTAAATTAAAGTTGCTCTTGTTACCGACCAATGACATGCTAAATAGTACAATGGTACATTATTACCTGCTCCTGACATTATTTTATGTTACTTACCTGAGTTCGGACTAGAGTCTATAACAAGGGCTATATCTATCAATATTTTTCGTGAAGGATGGGTTCACGTGAAATAAAATATACATGAGTTATTTGAAGAAAAATTTATTCATTTATTGATAAAATATGCTCAAATTGGCGACCTTCTACTCTAATACAACTCGGCACCTTTTAGAAATCTTAAACTCAAAATTTGTTCTCGCAAATGCTCTTCGTTTTGAATTGTTTTTGAATAAATTTTGTCCTTAAGATAGCCCCAGTAGAAAAAATCTCATGGATTCAGGTCTGGCGATCGAGCGGGCCACGTGATTTGCCCGTATCGTCCAATCCAGACATGGGCACTTTTTTGCCCACGCAATAGCGAAAGTGCGAGCGCGGGCTGGAGAAAGGGAAAAACAGTTTACGGGACGAAGGGTATGAAAAGTTTCGAAAAAATGATGTATATCCCACCGACATCATGTTCATCGCAGTACGGCTGCGGTAATACTGACTATGTGTATCAAACAAAGAGCATACATTTTCCTCATATACACAATAAGCCATCGTTCGGACTTCGCTCCGATAGGAGTAGATTTGTTCCGTTTTGTCCTCTACTTTGCTCAACTGAAAATCTGCTCCGTTTTGTTGCATCAACAAATTTACTCTTCAAATAGAAAGGAGGTGGGGTTTTTAATAGCAAACTAAAAGTTATATTTTACCTTTATTCGACACGATTGTTACATTGGTGAGCTACAGCAACTTTGCAAATACACTTGAATTCGTGAATAGGCCCTCACAATCGCCCGATTTGAACCCGATCGAAAAATATTGCTCTGTCTAAAGTTCTGTAATTGCGTCGTTGCCCACCGATGTAACAATTGTCCCGGTAAAGAAAGAATGAAATAACTTTTTATTAATTTTAACCAAGGCATTTTAACTTTAATGATAATTGCTCGCTGGATTAAGGCGCCTTTACACGGGTCGATTTTCTAGTAGATTTTTGTCGTTCAACCAAAATCGACCCGTGTAAATGACATCTAAACCACTAGCTGGTCGATTTTCCAGTCTACAGATATCGACCCTTATAAGGCCGCTTTAGATTCTTATTTGTACAAGGATACGAGGAGAAATGAATTGTTTTTTATAAAGATAAGAAATGCACATCTACTACGAATACTTGATATTCACTTCCATTTTTGTAGTCCGAACCCAGCAAAGAGCGCTCGGTGAAGGTCAGCTAGTGATTAAATTTGCCAACAGGGCTGCCAAACATACATTGCTATGAAGTGCCATATTGAGGATAAAAAAGTGCTAAAACGTGCCAAGTAGAAAATTAAAAGTGCCAAAAAAGGTGTCATTCTCTTTAGTTCTTCCCATTAGCATTAAAATTAGACAAATTAAAACAAAAGCCCAATGTCAAAGTAAGATAAACCAGTTGTATACATTATAGAAATTAGAAAATTTTAGTTGAGAAAAAGAAGTACACGCAAAGGATTTCACAAAAATGTATTTAAATTTGGCTTTTTTTCAAAAGTGCCATTTTGGCACTTTGTGCAAAATTGAAAAATTCAGTGCCATTTCAAGTAAAATAGTGCCAAAAATGGCACGGTTCGAGCCAAGTTGGCAGCCCTGATCGCCAAGCACCAAAATACTGAAAATAGCGCAATTTCCCCCAAAAAAAAACACCAATTTTGTGTTGTTATGTTTAATGGTATTTTCGCATATAAAGCTGTATGTTCAAATATTTTAAGTAATCACACAATGAAACTTTTAAATATTTCCAACTATGCGCAGTTAATCAATTTAGTAAATTTAATTTGCAAAATGTTTTTTTATTCGTAAAACAATTTCCAAAACTTGGTTTTTCTAGAGGCTTTATTTTCATGCAATTGCTTACTTTTGTACAAATGCGTACACCCAGCTAATTAGCAGAATATTCTATGGATTCCGTGATAGAGACTGTGTGAAAATATTGCGTTTGGATTATCTTGGAGCATATTATCCAGAGGAGAAGCTCGGCCAAACACTAACATATGTGTAAGTCAAATACAATGTCACCATAGAATCACGTTTTTATTATAAAATGGCCTTGAAAAGGGCACCAAAGAACAAAACAAGCGCTAAACTAAACAATTTTCGCCTTTTAATTCCCTAAACGCACTTAATTTCTTGCGAAGTTGGCAGCAGTTATATCGATGTCAAATTTGCTCATATACAAGCATAGACAGAGAGTGAGCGCCTGCTTAAAGAGCGTAAGCATCACATGCAAATACATGAGAGAGCGTAACATAGCGAACGCAAATTCATTCAAACGTAATTAGCACACTTAAGGCCGTTTTCTCATCCAACCTTTACTTTACCGGCCACTTTATCGTCTCGATATACGAGTTTTCGTTTTGTCATCAGCGCATTAAGTTCTCGAATCGATAAACTGTTGCTCACCCGATGCAACCTTTAAAATTTGTACCTAACTTTAAATTTTGGTTTGGTTTTGGTTCATGAGTCAGATATATTAGATATTTCAACCAAGGTTTTGGTTTTTGCTAACAGTTGCTCTTGCTCATATTTGCTTATGCTGCATTGCCAACCTTTGAAATTTTATGACGAATGTAGTGAAGTTTCACTTTCGGAAATGTAGTGAAGTTTCACTATACGGAATAACAAATTTATTTTTACAGGTAAGATAAGAAAACGAAAACACTTTAAAGTGAGGAACAATTTAACTGCCCTGTTAGTAAAGGCAACTTTACTGCTTACATTAGAAAACGGCCCTAACACAATCACGCTTTCAGCTCGCGTTTACTTGGGGTAGTGATCACATCTGCTCATATACACTCCTCGTCATTTGAATTGCACACCCTTTCAATTCTTAGTATTTACAGTTTTCCGTTTGTTTATTTAATATAAATTTTTTGTAAAAATATCGTCACTACATACGAATAAAGGCGCGCTGGTGTTTTGACGGTGAAAAAAAAGCGTTTAAAAAAATTTTACGAAAAAGGATGCTTATAAAAAACTTTAGCGAAGTATGTTAAGAATATTTGACGCTGACATTTTTTTATGCGTCTTGTTTCGCCGTCAACTTTTGAGCTCTCGCCTTTATTCGTGTCTAGTGACGATATAGCATATTCTACGGGTAAATGCAATTTTAACATTTTTTACAATCTAAAACTCCATTTCTTGGGCAGCATTTTATATGAGTTTTTCGTTTTCCTCGAGAGCTGGAAACAGTTCTTAAAAAAGGTCAACATAGGAGTGTGCCATCCTAATGACCTGCAGTGAATAAGTTAATAATATTTTTAGAAAAATTTCTGATATGCAGTTTTGTAGCCCATTCAATTATAGTGTAATTAAGTGCAAGTTTGAAGTGACTCTAAAACAGCCCCGATTTTTCAAATTCATTTATTTTTTATTGACAGTGCTGCGCATTTTATTCCATATAAAAGTTTTGTCGAGCATACCTTGTATGAGAGAAAATGCGCAGCACTATCACCAAAAAAATTTTCAAAAATCACCGCTATTTTACAGACACTTGAAACTTGCACTTAATTGTACCCCTTTGTTAACTTTTTTTAAACTCTGTATAAAGTTTTAAAATCGGATGTAATGAATATTAAATAAACAAAATTAAAAGTGTAAATACTAAAGATTAAAAAGTTGAGCTATTCAAATGACGAGGAGTGTATGTGGCGTACGTTTGGGAGAGTGAGCCTTTTTACTCCAGAATGCGTGTGCAGTGGCTCTCATTGCTATACGTGTATTAGTAAGATTTGTTGCCTCCTTCCCGTTTGCCCATGATTTTCCCCTGATCAAGCCCGCGAAATAGGCTCGCTTGCCCATGTATGGTCCAATCCATCGGCGAGGATGAGTTTCGTCTAAATGAGCTCTTACTTAACGCCCGTAGTGAGCAGGGCACCCGTCATTTTGCAGCCATAGTCTTGCCGCAGGTTTAAGGATACATCTTCTAAAAGAGTTGGAAGCCGTTCCTGAAGGAACTCCAAATAACTGTGAGAGTTGAGCGTTGGCGGCAGCTCCACAGGTCCCAATATCTGAAAAATAAAAGGATTGTCTAGGATAGGAGGATTGTCTATCTGCCAACTGTGAAGTTTATGTAAATTAAAATAACCATCACGTTTGCATGATGATTCATTGCTCCAAATTATTTTATTAAAAAAGTTGGGATCTGATTCATGCATTCGCAATATTTCACGGCAAAATCTAACCCTCTTTCTTGTAGAGCCTGAACACGATGAATGTGGTAGGGATGAAATCGATGGTCTTTTAAAGCTTTGGGAACTGTAGTTTTTGGTATTCCCGTCCGTCTATCCATCATTCTCACTGAAGTCGATGGACCTAATTCCACTTCCTCTAACACAACTTCAACATCTACCGTTGCAGGACGTCCTGTTTCGCCGCCACGCCTTCCAGGTATGCGACCTTAAAAAAGTGAAAAATGATAGTTAACAAGTAAGCAAACAAGAAAGGTGTAAAAATCACTTACCTTCATATATTTATCTATAGCTCCGGGCGAATACTTCACGACCCGGATGCCGACGATTGGGGTATCGCACTGCATAGTCTTTGAGCAGCTCTGGCATTACAGCAAGCTTCACCGTAAATTAGGTGAATATCCGCATATTCATGCAACGTATACTCCGTGTTCTCTGTCATAGTATTAATAACACAACGTTCGAAGGATCCAATTTCACAAAATCCACTTTCACTGATTCCGGTAAGTAACATAAAATAATTTCAGGAGCAGGTAATAATGTACCTTTGTACTATTTAGCATGTCATTGGTCGGTAACAAGAGCGACTTAAATTTAAATCTATTAAATACATTCTAGCGTGCCTCAGTCCTTTACCCACAAAAGCGGCTATAACATTTTTTATTCTATTCGAAATAGTAAGAGTGGCACATTTCTGAAATATTTATTAAATGAGCAATTTTTTTATGTAATGTAAAGTTATAGCTCAGTACATTTTTTTTCACCAGAGATAGTCAAAGTTGGGGAAGAAAATATCAAATAGTTAAAAATCCCAAAATAGTTATAATTTTATGATGGTTCCTTAATATATTTTAACTACATTGCATTTGAGTATGGAGAAGCAACTATTTGGAAGTATTTTACATAAAAAATTTACTAAGTATAGCCTTGTTTGTAGATGCAGTTAAAGCAAATACATGAAAAGGCACGATTTTTCTTTAATTCCAAAAAATTTAAATATTTCAAAAACGGTGACACTTTTACTTGACAAATTTTTGCTTATTAGGGAGCTCACCACCCCACCTGCCTTCTCCTCTAGTTTGGCAGTTTATGAATATGTTGAAATTTTTTTTTGATGAATCGGAATTTTACTAACTGGAGTTTTTGTATGACGATACACCTTAGATTTTTGACAACTAATGCATTCTTTTGACCAGATATTAATTTCTTTTTTCATATTTGGCCAATAATACTTCTTTACTATTAAACGACACGTAGCCTAAGTACCAGGATGCGCTATCCCATGTAAAATATTAAATACCGTTTTCCGCAAACTATTTGGAACGAAAGGTCTAGGATTTTCTCCTGACACTTCATACCAAATATGAAAATTTAAAAGGTGAATTCCAGTGAATTTAAGATTTTGAAATGCTTTTCCAGAAGTAAGTTTACCAAGCTCATCGTCCTTTTGCTGTTCTCTTTGTAAAATTTTAAAATTAATTTCTGAATTCCTAACTGTATCTACTTCGAGAGCTCGAGATAAAGCCTCAGCTACCACATTTTCTTGTCCTTTAACGAACTGCATGTCATTAGTGAATTGTGCAATGAATTCCATATGTTTTGTTCGTCTTGGACTACGTTCAGTTTTGGAATTTAAAGCAAACATTAAAGGCGTGTTGTAGGGTTTGTATTTGTGTTATTACCTTTTATTGTACTGTGTTCATTTCAACTTTGTAATTTTGGAAATTTTAGATTTATGTGATTTTTGTGGTTCGTCAATCAAATAGAAAATTTTTATTATTCAAATTTTTCTCGAATTGTTAACAACGTAAAAATAAATTAAGTTTTGTTAACTTTTAATTAAAATATTAAAAAGAAATCTTTGGAATCTACTACACGTGTGGTCTGTAAAAACTGTAAATTGCTGTCCTTCTAAAAGATAACGAAAATGTTTTATATTTAAGTAAATTGTCAATAATTCTCAGTCAAAAGTACTGTATTTCATTTCTGTTGAAGAAAGTTTTTTTGAAAAGAAAGCAAGTGGTTCAGACTTGTTATCAAAATGCTGCTGTATGACACCTCCAATTGCCGTATTAGATGCATCTACCATTAAAGATAATTTTGCAACTTTGTTAAAATGATTTAACGAAACCTTAGATTAAAATTTCTCTTTAATACATTCAAAAGCTATAATCGACTTGTCATCCCAAACTAGAATCTTGTCTCGTTTTTTACTTGTTCTATTAATCAAATCATAAATAACACCAGTACACTCTGCTAATTTTGAAATATATCTATGATAGTAATTAACCATCCCTATAAAGTTTTGTGCCTGCTTAATTGACTTTGGTCGTTCAAAATTTCTAGTAGTTTCTACCCTATTTTCAGAAGGCTGTATTCCTGTCTCAGAAATGTTATGTCCTAAAAAATCAATATTCGTAACACCGAAAATACATTTGTTTGGTTTGATATTAAGACCGTACTCAGCTAAATGTTGAAAAAGCACATGAAGATCCTTAATATGCTGTTCTTAATTTTCACTTGCAATAAGAAGATCATCAATATACACAAAGACAAATTCGAAATTGTTAACTACTTCATTGATGAACCTTTGAAACGTTTGTGCCGAATTTCTAAGTCCGAAAGGCATTCGGGTGAACTCAAACATGCCAAAAGGAGTAGTAATCGCTGTTTTATAAATATCTTCTTCTGCAATGGGAATTTGATGGTAGGCTCTAACTAAATCTAATTTTGAAAATATTTTTTTGTTTCTAAGATTCATATAAAAATCTTGAATATGAGGCAAGGGGTAAAGATCCGGTACAGTCACAATATTAAGTCTTCTAAAATCACCGCAAGGACGCCAATCATTAACTTCTTTCTTTGGTACTAAATGAAGTGGAGACGCTACCGAGGTATCAGCTATTAAAAATGTGAATGAGAATTCCCGTCTTAATCCTAAATTAAAATTTAAGAGCTTCTTTCCGAAGGTTGAAATCACTGAACCATTAGCTGCCGTTAAAACAGATTTTTTTTTGTACATCGAAATTTAGAAACCAGCAGTACTGAAATCTCAGCACCACTATCAATTAAAAAATTTAAATTGTTCTGTTTATCAAAAATGAAGAGGCGACGTGTAGAAAACTCCAAATTTCCGTTGTTTGTCGCCGCAACAACAGATGAGAGTTTAACGAATCCTTATTTTTTGAAAACGTACAAGGTTGTTCACATTTCTTTGCGTTGTTACCGAATTTGTAATGATACCTACATAACCAATTTGGATTATCAAATGATTTCGAACGCCTTCTAAAAGCACTTCTAAAACGATTTCTGTTAATCGAACGCGACCTAACACTTATTTGATGAATATTCTTTTTAATTTCACTTAACTCCACAGAAAGTTTCTGAAAATTTTCACTCATAATTTCATTTGTTCTGACTAAATTTTCAATTACCAATTATCACATTTTGAATTCTGAAAATTACTTACAGAAGCTGATTCTGATTTGTTAATTTGTTCCCAATTATTGTCTGCTAATTTCGTTAATTCATTAATGTCACTAATACGTGAACTTGCCAAAATCTCACTAATATTCTTAGGGCCGTTTTCACCAACTCTGGTAAACACTAATCGCCAGTTAAACATGGTTGCCGCCGTTACCGACACAATGTAATATGCATGGAGTCAGTACCGTCGGCAACGATATTTAACTGGCGATCAGTGTTAATCAGAGTTGGTGAAAACGGCCCTTAGGCAATTTTCTTAACCAAAGCTTTTTAAGAATATCCGAACTAAAATTGGAACCAGAATATAATAACATTGATCGATAAAATTCGGATGGCTTACGATCACCAATTTGAAAATCAGATAAAATTTTATCTAATTTTGCATTATCACTTAACGAGTTTCTCTCTATTTAAATTTGTTTTAATGCCGTAAATTTGTTGTTTTCCGGTGGATTTTGTATAAAGTCTAAAATGGTTATTATTACTTCTTGCGGAAGTGCAGTAATTGTATATTCATACTTTGTTGTTTCTTGCGTGATATTTTTTGTACTAAACTGCATTTCCGCATGAATAAACCATGCTTCTGGACAACTTGTCCAGAATTGCGGTAATTTAACAGAAGTAGCACAAATCTCACTATTATTGCGACTGGCATAAGGATTTGCTAATCCCTCTTCATACGTAATTTTCTGCAAATGAATAAGCGAATCGTTTATATTTTGTGTCCGTGTAGATGTGTGTGGGTCGTGTTGTGGAGAATGAAACATTTTGATTGTTATAGTACAAAAAATCTCAAAAAGGGGAGTTCACAGGTTTATAACAAATCGCGAAATTTTCGATTAACAATTAAATTCAGTTAGAAAATAAACTAACTTAAATACTTATATATATATATATACTAGCAGACCCGGCGAACTTCGTCCCGCCCAAAATTAATTTTTTTAATGGAACATTTGGTCCAACTTTTTCGCCAGCAATTCACGTTCACGTTTGGTTTTGTGGTGGACAGAAGGCATATCCTCCAATGCCGTCTTAAATAACCTGACGAAAGCGTTATACCGGGAAGAAGTCCTTGCGGCTCGACAGTGAATCGTCCGTGAATCTGTATAGTATAGTTGGTGGCAATTTCTAAACTGGAGAGTATCATTGGTCCACATTTTGTTTAGTCACCGTCAGCAAGGACCGCAATGGTTCTGATGGTGGACACATATGTTAGTGTTTGGCCGAGCTTCTCCTCCGACTTGTGGCGTGCGCCTTGATGTTGTCACACAAAGCGGAGGGACCTACAGTTTTACGCCGACTCCGAACGGCGATTGTATTTTTATGAGAAGCTGTTTTTCATGGCAGAAATACACTCGGAGGTTTGCCATTGCCTGCCGAGGGACGACCGCTGTTAAGAAAAAACCGTTTTCTATATTTTTTGGGATGTTGCTTTGACCTGGGCTTGAACCCAGGTGCTGATGTGTGAAAGCGCGCACTGCTTACCACTACACCACAGCGGTCGAGATATACGGTATGAAAAACTCGATATGTATCGGTGATGCCACGCTCCCTTAATATATCCAAAGTCTGCAGTAGGTGTCCAAAATTTAAAAAAATCGGTACAGCCGTTAGCGAGATCACCTCTTATAAAAAGAAGGAACTTCTCTTTATATAATTAGTGTAGGTAACACAGGGACCCACCGATTTTGATACGGCAAATGTTGAAGCTGATTTTGATAGGCTTTTTTTGTGCTGATTAAGAATACCAGTGGCGGATCCAGCGGGGGGGTTTTGGGTGTTAAACTACGTGTCAGTCAGTGGCTGACGCACGGGGGTGTGTTTTAATATGGCGCATATGTATGTATAATATGGCGCATATGTATGTATAATATGGCGTCTATGTATTAAAACACCCCCCGTGGGTCCGCCATTGACAGACACGTAGTTTAACCCCCAAACCCTCGCCCCCCGCTGGATCCGCCCCTGAAGAATACATAAGTACAAAGTTTCCATCAGCAGCAGATTTTGAGACAAATATGGTAAAAGTGTCAAAAAATATCGTTTTTTGAAATATTTGAGAAACTCTAGCAATGAAACAAAAGATGATAGAACCTTCCACTTAGACTTAAGGCTTGGACTTCTGAAAATACCATTCCTGCTCCTTGACCCCAAGGTTATCTATAGTCATTTATTGAACAACTAGCACTGATTTTTACACCATTTTAGGTGCAGCAATATTACTTTCAGGGATGGTAGTCTGTAGTTCTAGCTTTAATTTAAGCCCACGTGAAAGACTATCAAATTTTGCTTAATTGCGCTAGGAATTCAAACTTCCCAAAATCAGTTATTCCTGTTCAACAAATGACTATAAGTGACCATCAAACAAAGGTGAGGGAACTTGCAGGGATAGTATTCGAGATTTTTAGATTTAATCAAAGCCTAAGTGGAGGGTTCTACTACTCTTTGTTTCTTTGCTAGAGTTTCTCAAATATTGAAAAAACGCTATTTTTTGACACATTGACCTCGTTTTTCTTAAAATCTGGAGCTGATGGAAACTTTATGCTTACGGATTCGTAATCAGCACACAAAAATTCGGCAAGAATAGTATTAACATTGGCTGCATCAACTTTTTCCCCTATTTTTTGGCCTGTGTAATAAGTATTGTTAAATAGCCAATACCCGCACGTTTACACCGCCTTTCGAACTGTAAAACAATGACTCGATTCTATTCTACGCATATCTATAATAAGGTTATCGAATTTCAAGCAAATCGGACCATAAATAAGACTTTTTCGAATAGATCATTCCCTGGCCCACTTAAGGGAAAAAACGAATCCTATATGCCAATCTAGGCAAAAGGCTACCAACGGACCAAATGCATCTTTTTTTAGCGTAGCTCGACCCCTGCGCCATCTATCGGAAAAATTAAAATTTTGTGAACTCCTTGTTCTAAACACCTTTCCAAAGAAGCAGCACGCATTCGAACCGGTTATGAAACATAGGTGAAATTTGTTCCCAATTGATTCAAGCTCTTAATGAGTTTCACAATTATCCGGAATTTTCCAAGCTTTCGTCGAAAAAAAATCAAATTTTTCGCGTTCTTCCGGATTTTCCCGAGTTTTCCACTTAGAATTTTCTATTTTTCCATTTGAAAGCCATTCAGAAGGAACTGCACACAAAATTCCATACAAAAAAATAAATTTTAAATTTTTCCAATTTTCCGACTTTCCCGGAGGGTTTTCCCAAAATTTTCCTTCCCCTGGCAATTACGAATAACTAAAAAAAAATGTTTGCCAAATCGGCCCAACCGTTCCCAATTGATGAATTACTATAAATTTTTCACACCATTTTTATATATATAGATGAGGAACAGCTGTTCGTAAACGGCGGTTTCCGGCTGAATTTCAGTTTTTAAAGTATACATACATATGAATTTTGAATTGTGTCGTTATTGTAGAGGAGCATAAATACGATTTTTAGTTACATATACATATGTAACTCAATTTCAGCGCCACCTGACGGCAAATTTCATTCGAAAGGATTCTTTTTCCTGTTATCAATACATATTTTGAATCTGAGGATAATCGGAACATAAACCCCGATTTTTAGTAATAACTAGACTCCAACGCCACCTGGCGGCTATTTTTTTTGCAATGGTATTGTTTTTCCTATTGTCAATACATAACTCGAATATGTGATGAATCGGACCATAGACACGATTTTTAGTAAATCTCGACTCCAACACCACCTGGCGGCTCTTTTTTTTTGCAATGGTATTGGTTTTTCTATTGTCAGATGATGAGGCGAATCGGACCATAAATAGAGGTTTTACTAATAACTCGACTCCAGCGCTATCTAGCGAATGTTTTAATAGCTATTCTGCTATTCGGAAGGTAGACAATTTCAAAACACAAATATCATAGAAATCGATCCAGCCGTTCTTGAGTTATAAATGGTGTAACTAGCACGACTTTGTTTTATATATATAGATAAAAATAAATATTTATATGTATAAATACACATATAAATTATTTATATTTATATATATATACATATAAATAGAAAATAGGAAAATATAAATTTTATTATTTATATAAATAAAAATATAAAAAAAGAAATCAATTAATATTAATCTATGAATTAAAAAAAATAAATTTTATAAATTTAATAAATTAAAATAAATATTTTTATAAATTATATAAAATTAATTTAATTACTAATTAATTTTATTTAAATATAAATTAATTTTTATACAATATTACTAAAGATTAATTATTTAAATAACAAAATGTTTTAGATTATAATTTATTCTTAATTATTTATTAATAAATATAAATAAACAAAAACATTTCTATTTAAAAGATACATTTTTATTTTATTTTTATTAATATAAATAAATATGATAGGGGGTCAGTTTATTTGCAGGAAGGGAATACTAATTGATTTTATTTAAATATAAATTAATTTTTATACAATATTGTTAAAGTTTTATTATTTAAATAATAGAATGTTTTAAATTATAATTTATTATTAATTATTTATTTATACATATAAATAAAAAAATATTTTTTTTTAAGATAAACTTTTATTTTATTTTTATTAATATAAATAAATATGATAGGAGTTCTGTTTATTTGCGGGGAGAGAATACTAATTAATTTTATTTAAATATAAATTAATTTTTATACAGTTTTGATTAAATTTTGTTATTTAAATTATTAATCAAATTTATAAAGTTTTATGTTTAGATAAATTTTATATAATATAAAAGTTTTATTTTAGCTTAAAATTTTATTATTGACTTATTTTATATGTAAGTTTTTGCATGCATTTTTATTTATTTAAATTATGAATAAATTTTATTACAGTCTCAGTAATTAGTTTTATTAATCAAAGAAATTTGTAAATAGTAATTTCATATAGTATTGGCTAAATTTGTGCCAGCAGCCGCGGTTATACAAATAATACAAATAAAATCAGTTCAGTGTAAGTTAAATTTTATATAAATAAAATAGTTATAAATTTATTAGGTGAAATTTTGAATTTATACATTTTTGTAGTTGATAAATTAAAGCTTATAAATTTTTTAAATAAACTAGGATTAGATACCCTATTATTTAAAGTGTACACTAAGGTAGTATTAGTTATGTTGTTGAAACTTGAAAAATTTGGCGGTATTTTAGTCTATTCAGAGGAAGCTGTTCTGTAATTGATAATCCACGATGTACCTTACTTAAATTTGGTTTTCAGTTTATATACCGTCGTTATAAGAATATTTTATAAGAATAATAATTTTCTATAATTTTTATTAAGATTTATATCAGATCAAGGTGTAGCTTATTTTTAAGTAGAAATGGGTTAAAATAAAGTTATTTAAGCGAATTTAGATTTGAAATATTTAATGAAGATGGATTTGATAGTAAAATTTTGTAGATTAAAAATTTGATTTTAGCTCTATAATATGCACATGTCGCCCGTCGCTCTTATTCTTAAGGTAAGATAAGTCGTAACATAGTAGATGTACCGGAACGTGTATCTAGAATGACAATTTAAAGCTTATTTAGTAAAGTATTTCATTTACATTGGAAATATTTTTGTGCAAATCAATCTAAATTGACTAATATTTATTTATTAATTTATTTATTTTTTATTTATAATTTATTAAAAATAATTATATAATTTAATGTTTTAGTAATTTTTAATTAAAAAAATAATAAATATTAATGATAGTTTATTAAGTATTGTGAAAGATAATTGAAATAATTGAAAAATTATTATTTTAAAAGAAAATTTTATTTATTGTACCTTGTGTATCAGGGTTTATCAAATAATTAACAATTATTTTATTAATCTCGATTTTATAAGAGTTAATTATTTATTAAAGTTAATGTGTCAAAATTATTTTAAATAAATAAATAGAAATGAAATGTTATTCGTTTATAAAGGTATCTAGCTTTTTTAGAAATACATTTAATTTACAAATTTTTAATTTAATTTGAATATTTTAAGGGATAAGCTTTAAAATAAATTATTAAAAATTAGTAATTTTAATATAAAATGTATGACTAGAATTTTCAATCAATCAATGTTATAAATTATTTTATAATTTATATTATTTACTATTATTTTAAATTTTTATACAAAATTTTTCATACATTTTTTTTAATGAAAATTATTAATGATAAAATTAGTATATTTTTATATTGTATATATAATTTTATTTGATAAGTTTATCTATATAAAGATCTCGGCAAATTTATATACTCGCCTGTTTAACAAAAACATGTCTTATTGAGTTATTTTTAAAGTCTGACCTGTTATGTGCAGAACTGCACAAACATACATATCGATGCCTTTCTGCATCAAAAAGAAAATTTGAAAAAAATTTCGCTTATGTTATTTTGGCAGTAAGGGCTCCACATGTCAGTACATATCATTATCTTATATTATAGAAAAAATCTTATATTATTATCAAATAGATATTAGAACACACTTTCCACCATACAGTTTCGAAATACAAAATCACATTTTCCCGCTTTTTATAATCGAAACTGTATGGTGGAAAGTGTGTTCTAATATCTATTTGATACACAAAAAATGATCACGGCTGTATTTTTTGCTGATATATTACATACATATGTTCCATTTAGTTAAAAAATATAAGAATATTGTAGTATGTACCACAAAAACGTATATTTTCTATAAAATATCATAACTCAGAAAAAAAAATCTTCGCTATTAGAGATTTGGGTTGATTGTAGTTCAAAGTGTCTCTTTTGAAATTAAGTTTAAAAAAAAATTTGCACTTTTTGTTTATTGTTAAATAAAAAATTTTAAATAATGATAATCAATAATTATATCATTCTATCTTGAAGTGACAAGAATTACTGACATTTGAGTAAAAACATTGTTGGAATCTATTAAATTTTGACAAAGTTATGGGCATTTTAAAAAAACATTCTCACTGTCAATTCGAATAATCGATTTTTGCCTGAAAAACAAAATCGCGTTTAATTCGGCCGAAAAATTTTTTCGAGCCAAAAGAAAAAATATGTGTCTTATTATTTGGACCAACAAACAATGTATTTGAGTTTGGTCGAAATTAAAAATCATGCTCGTACCTGACCGGTTGTCTGGAAATGGAAAGCATCCGTAGAATTATACTCATATATATGGTTCAGAGCTGTGTAAGTGCGAAATCATTTTCAATTTTAAATCAACAATTTTTTTCTATCCAGTATTCATTACTTATTCTTCGCTTAGGATTGAGGTTTAAAATTTTTGAATTTTCCATTCTCTCAAAGCAGTTATGAATTCACACATCAACATATTCATAGCAAGATTGAAAAAACCAATGCCCAATCAAAAAAAGGTTTAACACTGAATGAGTATTGAAAAGGCTGCAATCTTGTATGTGTGTGCATTCTTTAACTCAGTACCAATCATTAGTTCAAAGACACCCTAGTAAATAACTTTTTGATAAAAAGGAAGATTTTTGACAATTGCTCAATTGTAAAAATTCAAACCGGCGTTACCCAATTTAAGTTTTTTGGTAGAGGGGATTTTATATCATATGTTTGGGATTATATATAAAACAGTTGTATTAACATTTACGTTTTAAATATAATTCATGTTTTATCTTGAAAATGTTTAAAATTTACAAATTTACTTCGCATAAGCTTTACATTTAGGTTGATAAAATTTTATTGAAAATATTTTAAAAATCTTAGTGTCTTTAATCAAAAAATAGCTCATCATAAAAATTGTATCGCCGTTCGGCGTCGGCGTAAGTTTGTAGGTCCCTCCCATTTGTGTGACAGCAAAGGCGCACGCTACAAATCGGAGGAGAAGCTCGGCAAAAACTTAGCAAAAGTGTCAAGGCCTAAATGTGATTATTATAAATAAATTTAGTTTCAAACAGGTCGCAACCCTCTTCAAACACCTCAAAAGTATTCCCAATATTATTTAGTTGTGAACCCGCATGAGTCCGAAATTACCATTTTTTACCAGAATTTCCAGATTTTACCGGAAATCGTACTGGGTTTTCTGGCAACTGAGAGGACAAATAAGAGAGTAAGTAAAGTCATCTCTTTGTCAGAAGCTACCTGGTGGAAAATTCTGGTAAATCTGGCAAAAGATCCGATGTAGTGTGTTTTGACAACCAAATTGTAAACAAAAGAGAAGTGCACTCTGCTAATGCATGTTGAAAAGTAAATAATTCCTTGCTTGAGTGGATGCTAATGAGTTTTGGTTAAATTACAAAACGCTTAAAAAGGTATTAGCTGTAATTTTACGTTTAAAAACTTTAAAACTTTAACACATTTCCACCCTATACTCTATATGTAATTGACCATTGAACTAAATCGTTGTTTATTTGGGTAAGATTAAAATATATTTTACTATTCAATATTGGAGTTGGTGTGAAACAAAAATTAATAATTTATTGTTAAGTATGCAAATGAGAACTACAATTCTGAGCTTTTTGAGCATCTCTTAGTCAAACACAAAGGCAATTTTGCTTGATCAAGTTTCGAATCTAAGAAGAAAATGTTTTTAACAAACAAAAGGTTAATAATAAAATTTGAAGGATTTAAGATATTGCGTATGGTAGCATGAAACGTCACAATCTTCTTAATTGTCAGGCTGTTGATATGGCTACGAAAAAGTGACAATGGAAACACATAGCTGAAGATTTCATACTTACAGTGGGATAAACTTCAAACCTCTAATATAAATTAGTTAAATTTAGTTATTATTTTTTTTTATCAATTTTAAGTTTTCGTTTGGAATAGTTTTCATGAACTTATCTATTATCTCTTTGGAAAATTACCGTACATCCGATATCTATTGAAATTTTGACATCCTCACTTTTTGGAAAAAGAAGTTCAAGATACAAATTTATGTGCAAAAAATAAATTAAACAATAAAAGTCTCCTTATATTTATGGAACTTATAATAGAAAAATTTTTATTTCATTACCCAGACTTTATGAATAGCCTACTCTATAAGTAATAGTACAAATTCCGAATTAGTAAGTTCAGTCAAGACGTCATTCAAAAGTTTTGAAGAAAATCACTTTTCTCTTTTGTGAAAATTTGGGACTATCTTATGCGAGTATTGTCGACAAAATGTTAGTCTATGAATGACTAAAAATTAACGAATAAATGGTTAATCGCGATTAATGATTAAAATTAATTAAGCGATCGCTGTGGTGTAGTGGTTAGAAGTGCGCACTACCATTCCGCAGGGTGAGCGTCCGAGCCCAGTTCCGGCCAACAAAAAAAAGAAAATGTTTTTTGTAATAGTGGTCGGCCCAGGGCAGGAGTCGGCGTAAAACTGTAGGTCCCTCCCCTTTGTGCGACAACGCCAAGGCGCATGCCACAATCGGAGGAGTAGCCCTAACATATGTCGCTGGTCCTCTGCAATAACGGCACAATTCAAAATTTCAGGTTTAGAAAAATACATAATTTGAAAGCTTACAGTATGACTGCATATAATCCGGAATAATTACGTTCCAAGACATATTATTGCTAAATTACGAAACAAAAAATCTTTAATTGGCTCTACTGAAATATATGAAATTTTTAGTTGTGTCGATATGTAAGCGCCTTTCTATTATTATTAGTAATCATCAATACAATTTCAAATTAAATAAACCCAGTCACAGCCCTTTTTTGTATTCGACGCTTCCAGAAATCACATAATACATAAAATAAATAAAAGCTGTTTTGATTAATATTACATAAACTGGAAACTGTTAAAAATAAGTGCGCTTGTGTACAGAGATTTAGAACCTATTTAGTTCCTAAAATGTCTGTTTGCAACACATAACAATAAAAATGCACATGAAATTGCTAAGAATGATGAAGGAAATCGATTCAGACATGCCTGTTTAACTGGCCGTGCGTGCTCAAAACAGACACATGTTAATTAAGGAGCTATTCGAGTATTATGTAACCACCAGTGGAAAGCGGGGGTCTTGGTTTCCTTATTTTTAATAACAACGGGCAACATTTCTTCAAATAAGTAAAACATTAATTACACACGCACAAATTTTGCCTGCAATTTCGATCACAATTGAACACTGCACTTCACTCTCGTTTCGAATTTTTGAAAGCGTTTTTTAAGCTATTTAGTGGTTTAACACTTCTTGTGGGCACTTGATATTGTAAAAAAAATATGCGCAATTCGATCGCTAACTACATTTTTTTGTAAAGAACGCCCGTTTGCTTTAAATTTGTAAAAATACAATTATTTTTTTATTTTGTTTACGTCTGTCATTTGTTACAAATGAAGAAAAGTCCAAGAGTTGCCAAGTATAAATATCTTTATATCTATTTATTAAAATAATAATTTACAATAATAATTTATTTAATTAATACTTTATTAAAATACAAATTTGAAGTGCAAATACATTTGTAAAACTGTTTATCACAAAATGTTATTAATTGTTTGCAAGCATACTATAGTTTTCATGCATTTTGAGAATAAATAATCTAATATGTGTACATATATATCGTCGTTTAAAGTACAAAACCGCCTATCGTCATTCTTCAAGACCGTGTGACTGACATTGGCTGCCAAAAATTGGATTTGCTCACAAAAACTCTTGGCTCAATTCTTATCCATTCGTCCTGAAATATACTAGCCAGAATACGTTTGCTTTATAAAAAAGATAACCATTTTGAAATATGGGTGACTTTACTCTCTAGAAAATAATTTATGCAATTACGCGGTTTTGCATTTTCTTGATACGCGGTTTTGTTCTTTAAACGACGATATGTATAGCATGTACATACGGCGGCCGCCGTAGCGGAGTGATTACATGTGCGTACTTCCACTCCATAGGACCATGGTTAAATACCTGGTCAGATCATAGCCCAAAATAGCAGTCGTCCTTCGGCACGCAATGGCAAACCTTCCAGTATATTTCTGCCTTGAAAACTGTTCTTATAAAATCAGAACTCATGCCTCAAGTTTGAGCAGAAGTTCGGCCAAACACTTAGAAAAATATTTTAGCACCAAATATTTATTTGTTTACTTATTTTAAGGGAGATGGCAATCTTCTGGTTTCACATTTTGAGTACAAACATTTCAACCTTTATACAACAAATAGTATTAGTACTGAATGATAATGACAGATTGCATTCCCATAAACGTCCAATCATACATGATTGAGTTTTTTTTTTGCATTCACATTCTCTATGTGAATGGGTGTCAACCATTCCATAACACACTACATATTTTGTGTTTACAATTTGTAACCAATCTCAAGAGTGGTTGTTAAAGTTTTTAAATCAAACAATCACATTTTTGAAACGAAAAAAATGAGAATGCACACTCAATTGATTCAATCATTACACAGCTCTGATATGGTTGCCGGGTACACCAGAAAATTGATAGTAATAGAAAAGCTGACGAACTGACAGGGAAAGGTAGGATCACCCAAAACTTTCAAGCGGTTTCTTAAAGAACACACCATTCTATTAGCAAAGGAACGCTGGAGCAACTTTCGCCTTGCGAAACTTTCAGGATTACCAGGTTTTTCTATAAAAGGAAACGCTTACGGGCCACTTACTAAGTGGAACCAGAACCAAGATTAAACTATTTGAAGAGAAAAAGTTACCAAATTTGAAAAATAAAGAAAAAATTACCAATTTTGGTTGAAAATTACCAAAGCGGCAACGCTGATACAGAAGCGACCCAGCTACTGTAGCTCTCTGATTCAAATTTGACGAAAGTTGCGTCGTGATCGGCTGTTGATTCCCAACAAGCAAAATAAACTTAAAGAAAGTTTTTTTTAAGTTTTCAATTATAAACATTAAGCTTACAAAACGTTGATTTTTTGTTTATAAAACGCTTGAAAGTAAGCGTAATATAATCGAAAAGGAACATTGGTTATAAGCGTAGAAATATAAACTTGTAATAAATGTTCAAAAGAAAGCTTTTTATAAGCGTAAAAGTGTAAACTTATAATAAAGGTTCAAAAAAAGTTTTATATAAGCGTATCAATATAAACTTACTAAAAATTTTCAAAAGAAAGCTTTTTATAAACATTTTTATAACCCTTTATTTAAAGATATTTCATTAAAACCTCATACATAGATTGCTTAACATCTAGAAACTAAACGAAATGCGAATTTTCCGCGGACTCATCTACAGTCGCGAAAATATAAATAGGGAATAGACATTTTAGCATACAAATTCACAATAACACATACAAATTAAGCATAAAAAAGTTAATTATTACATCTTGTTGCGTGCTTTCAATTACTTGCGGTTATTGGCAAATTGGAAAAGGGACATCGATGCAGCTATATATTGCGCTTTATCGCCGTCATTCTCATTGATGAACTTTTCTGAAAAAAATTTAATACGTTTTTAATTGAATGTTAAACTAAGAAAGGATAAGGGGAACTCATCATTTGAAGACTCGAATGCTCCACCGATTAGCGCAGCGGGTCCTGGATTGGATTTTCTTGTTTTACCGCATTGGTTTTATTTAATTTTTTCTTTTAATAATATATTTTAAAAAACGTAAACACGTCACTTACGATTGAAAAAATTTTATATTTACTAGTTCACGTCGTTGGCATTTACATTTCATTTATAAGTTTAAGTTATTTATAAACATTCGCTCTCAAAACTTATTAAAGGTTTGTTTGAAAAAACTTTTAATAAGCTTAATATTAAAAATGCTTATTTAACGCTAATTATAGCAAACTTAATTTAAGTTATTTTTAAAAACGTTTACTGAAATGCTTGTTGGGTTGTTTTTTATTCGTCATCTTGGCACACGCTTGCCATGTTTTATGTACGAACATTACAAAAAATACCCAAAGTAAAAAGGAGCGTGTTAATATACTTTGCTTTTAGATTATTTGCATGCGTTGGCTACAAACCAAACACAAAATGTACAACCCTGAATGAGAACTACAGTTTGAGTTAATAAATGTTGGTAATATACTATATGTACATACATGAGTTAAAATTGCTTGGTGCAGGATTTTTATAAAAAGGACACAAATGACACGCTTTATTTTATTTGATTCTACCTATATAAATATATAAGAATTTTTAATGCTGGTTTATACCCAAAAATAATGGTTAATATTTATGAGGTAATCTCTTTTTCAGAACTATATATGTATGTACCTACTTATGTGAAATCACATTCCTATGAAAATAATAAAGCCTAAACATCGAAATCTTATAATTATTAGGTGCTAAAAAGTTCTAAGATCTATTTCTTCACTATACGTATAAGCAAAAGAGGCCAAAAAGCCCATGCACGCAAAATATCCACTATCACTACATTTCTATAATGCGGTAACCATGAGCGTGACGAACTAATACCACGACACCAACCAGTGTTGCCAGAGAAATATTTGTTTTGGAGCTAAAACGGTCGAAAAAAGAGCTAAATAATATTAATAGTAGCTGATATGAAGAGCTATTTTTTTTAAGTTGAGCATTTATTGACGTAAGGTAGGTTTTACATTTTCCGCAGTTTTAATAAAAATAACAAATTTTATAAGTTTAAGTTCTGAAAAAAAAAACATTTAAAACCAAAATAGGGTGCATATTTTTCGAATTCGTTGCTATGGCACTTATAACACTTATACGCATGTACATATTCATATAAACTAGACAGTGAACCAAAAATATTTCACAAAACTATTAAAATTTACAATTTAAGATATATGTATGCATAATTTTTAGCAAACCTTTTTTTTTGAAAAGTTTTATTTCCAGCTCTCCTTAAAGGCAAATTTAGTAGGGTAAAATAAAATACTTGATACTTAAATAAATAATTTGTGAAACATTTGATCCATTTTTTGTTTTTTTCTACGATAAATATTTTCAAGACGTCGCGGCAACACTGGGCGGCAAAAGTTAAACTGTGTCAGTGTTGGTGAGCACAAGAGAACTGCTCAGCATGAGCAACCCAGGAGGAAATTACCATAAGTAAAAAATTTTTTAACATATATCTAACACATATCGCCACCTGAATGCAAACAGACGTAACAAACATCGTCGCTGAAATGTAATAAGTCGTAACTCATAAAAAATTCAAAATACACTTTTTGATTTATATGATGGATTTCATCGAATTACAACTCCACACATTGTTTTATGAAAATAAAATGTTACTCACGACTTTATTTAGTGACGATTTTGCATTTCATGTAACGACATGTATATGTAGAAAAGTGTCATAATCCAAAAAAAGCAAAAAATCGAGTTAAGTATGCACGTTACCTATTTCTTACGATGTGTAAAAATTGCATAGCTGTAACGATTACCAGTAATCATTAGAACAAAATATTTATTAATTTTTCCCCTGGCAGTATATGTAAATTCAAAACTGTAATGCTGTTTTTCTCGAGTTTTAAGTTTTCTGAGTTATGACAATATTGAACTAATGAAACTCAAATGAAAAAAATCAGTTGGATTCACCCACGTCAATATTGAAATTCATGCCTATCAAAATTTTCCATATAAGTAATTGTGAAATTATTAAAATGTCTTTTAATAGCATATTGTATGTCAGTAAAAGAGTTTTCAATATATTAGATTTGTTGCTGTCTCCCTTACGACTAAACGATAGAGCGTAAGAACTCGTGTGAAGTGATCGTCCACAAATGTGGTATGAAGCGCCGACCACTGTTTTTAGCACACGCTTGTTTGCTTTAGGTTAGCTATTGACCAGTGTGGTCAGATAAATTTATGGGATAGATTTGCAACCAAATTCAGCAATTCTATATAGCACTTTTTCTTGCCCAATTTTAAACTTGCCAACATAATGCCAAACTAACTTGCCAAATAAATGTGATGGGCAGTAAGCCTTTTTACTGCAACAACCGACAACGAGTTTAATTCAAAATGCTACGACGAGCGCAAAAAAAAGAAGCGAGGCTGACTGTGGTTAATGACGGAATGAATCTTTAATTCACTTTGATGCCATAGGAAGCCAAAACTTATCTAACAAAGATGGGCAATTATTTTTGGCATTCCCATATCAGAAATATTGTAGTTTTAAAGAGTAAGAACGTATGTGCCCAAACATTCTGGGCCCGTTGATAGCTACGTATCAATATGTATTTAAATTATTTATAAAGAAACTTCAATCCATTGGCAACGGTGCTAGTCTAAGGATGGCACGTCGAATAACCCCATTGCGCGTTTGAATGTGTGCAACACGGACCAGACCATCCGTTCCAAAAACGACATCGGTGACTTTGCCGATAAGCCACTTCTGGGGTGGCATATTGTCCTCGTGGATAAGGATGGCCGTACCAATTTCGATGTTGCGTTTGGGCTTGACCCATTTGGCCCTTCTCTGTAGCTCGAGCAAATAATCTCTGCGGAACGCAGACCAAAACTGACCTTTTAGGTATGCGATACGTTGCCATCGCTTTGAATACGTTGAATACGGCTTCTGTGATGGGCTCGGGAACGGCCTTTAACGAGCACCCTATTAGTAGGTGCGCGGGCGTTAACGCTTCTCCATCGCTGGGATCTGCGGACATTGGAGCGATGGGCCTTGAATTCAGGACGGCCTCGACTTCGACCAAGACGGTTGACCACTCCTCGAAGGTCAAGTTGGCGTTTGCAACGGTGTGGTAGAATAGGTTCTTTGTTGACTTTACGGCTGCCTCCCACAAGCCCCCAAAGTGAGGGGCGCGAGGGGGAGTGAATTCGAAAGTCGCCCCTTTTTCTGCCACGAAATTTAAAATTTGGTTCCTATTCGCGTCGTTGAAGAAAACGTCGCTCAGCTCCCTTAGTTTGGTGTTCGCTCCCACGAAGTTTGTTGCGTTGTCGCAGACGACCTTCTGCGGCAGCCCTCTCCTTCCGATAAACCTTTTAAAACAAGAAATAAAAGAGTCAGTTGTTAAATCGGAAACTGCTTCGATATGAACGGCTTTGGACGAGAAACAAACAAATATTGCAACATATGTTTTGTAAGGTGGTCGACCGCGAATTCTGTATGATGTATAAATCGGGCCGCAAAAATCAACACCGGTTACTAAAAATGGTCTTAGTGACAGCAATCGATCTATTGGTAAGTTACCCATAATTTGCCTCAACAATTTTGGTTTGTACCTGAAGCAATGTGTACAATCTCGGACCACTTTTCGTGCTATTTCCCTAGCATTTATTGACCAAACCTTTATCCGCATTAAGGCCAGAAGAGCTCTTGGACCTGCACGACAGTTCGCTAGATGCAAATGAGTGGTATAAAGATATATAAACGACATTTTGGCATTAGCAATGGGTTTTAAGTGTCAAGCGGCAGCGAGGAGTTAAGTAATCGACCACCAACTCTTAGCAGTGTGAACTTTCTGCCACATTCCTCATAATCTTGAAGAAAGGGATTCAATTTTTGAATTTGTTTGCCCAACAACGACGAGTTCTTTAAACATTTTATTTCATCAGCAAATTCCTCATCTGTATGATTTCAACGACTTTGAGAAATGACAATCCAAGCACTTTGGCGGTAATACAAGGCTCTATTTTGACTATTCTGAAAATTCTATACACATAGGCAAGTATTCGTACAATCTTTAAGTATGCAGAGCAATTGTCTATAATTTTGTGGACTATACTTGGCTGCTTGAATACGCTATGTAACACTGTCTGGCTTTTTCGAGTTTCGAGAACTTTTACATCTTCTGGTGGCTCGAAATGTAGATTCTGTGGCTAATCTTCTTCAGTCAGTGTAAGGAACTTCGGACCATTGAACCACATCGACTGGTGCAATTCCTCAACACTGCAACTTCTAGCCACTATATCAGCTGGATTTTGAGCGGTTGGAACATGTTTCTATTATATTCTCCGTCCATTGTTGGATGTCCGCCACTATATTCCCAACAAAAATATATAGTGTTGACGGGTGCTTTTTGAGCCAGTAAGAGTCGATTTCCGAGTCAGTCCAAAAGAAAACTTTTTCGGTATTCGGCAGCAATATTGGAGCTATACTTTTCCACAGTTTTGCTAGCAGGTGAGCGGCACACAATTCAAGCCTAGGTCGGGTTTTAGTTTTGAGCGGGGCCGGCCTTTGACTTAGCGGTATCTAGCAATGATTTATGGTTATTTCTGCATTTACTCCGAACATAGATACAACAACCATAAGCACGCATGGATGCATATGCGAAACCATGCACTTGAATTTTTGTGGACGGCGACATGTTGATATATATGTACCGCTTCAATTTTATTTAAGTTTTCTTTAAAGTCTTCCCAACTCGTGCCAATGACATCGGAATTGATTCGTCCCAGTCTACTTTCTGCAACCGTAAATGTAAATCAGAAAAGGTTTTATTTGGTTTAAAAGAAAGTTCATCACGTTTCGGATGCCAAATTATTCCCAGAGTTTTCGTGGTTTCGGTGTCGTTCAATGGGACTGTTTTTTCTGCGTTACCATTGCTTTTAAAATATTGTAGTTCGAATACCACTTAACAAGTTTGAAGCCAGCTGACTGAAGAATTTTTGTCACTTCATATTGAATTTGCTTCAGCTCTTTTAACGTTTCGCCGCCTGATAGAAAGCCATCAACGTAAAAGTCTTTTTGGGTAACCCTTGAACCAAGAGGCACAATATCTCGGTATATATTACCAAGTTCGTTAAGGCATTGAATAGCCAAAAATGGAGCTGGCGATGTACCATAAGTCACCGTATTGAGTTTGTAAATTTTTTATTGGCTTATTCGGAATATCCCGCCACAAAACGAGCTGAAATTTTCGATCCTCTTCGTGTACTTGCACTTGTCTATACATTTTGGTAATGTCAGCGGTAATCACAAATTTATGACAGCGAAATTTTAGTAGCGTCATGTAAAGCTCTGGTTGTATAGTCGGGCCGACCATCAGCGTTTCATTAAGGGAGATATGAGTAGATGTCTTTGAGAAGGCATCGAAGACTACTCTCAACTTTGTGGTCAAACTATCTAACTTTACCACGACTTGATGGGGTATGAAATAATGTAACTAGTTGGGATTGTATTTTCAATTTTTGACATGTGGTCTAACGACAAATATTCGAACATGAACTCGTTATACATTTTTTGAATTTCCGGTGTCCTTACAAGCCTGCGTTCAAGAGCTAGGAATCTTCGCTTTGCTATTTCGTAGGACGAGCCCAGTTCTGTAGCATCCCTCTTGAATGGGAGGCGAACTTCGAAACGACCAGTTGGCAAGAGCCTTGTATGTTCAACAAAATGATTTTCACAGTCGATATGTTCCTTGCAACTTGTGTTTGAAACTTTCCCACAACTGCGTCTAGTGAGACTAATGACTCTCCATTATTTTGGTTAACCAAGTTGGCAACGAATCATTTAATTTTATTTGACCTACGGATAGCAATTCGAAAAATATATCAGCTCCTATAAGTAAATCGATCTTCTTTCTTTTATTAAAATGGGGGTCTGCGAGTTCAATATTTTCTGGAACATGCCACGTATTAAATTGGAAATTAACCTCAGGCTGGTAGGTAGAAATTGATTTAATCACCCAAAAATCTGTTTGAAATTGATATTCATTAATTCTTGATTTTACGGTGGCATTTACTTTGTGTCTCAGACTTGTGTTAAGTTCTCCGATACCAGACAAGTTAAGATTTTAAAACTCTCTCTTCAGTTGCAAATTACTCGCACATTCCTCACTCATGAAATTTAACTGTGAGTCTGCATCAAGGAAAGCTCTTACGAAATGATCTTTTCCATGATGATCTTTAATTTTGAACAGAGCCGTGACCGTGCGTGAGCTGATGAAGTGGATGACTGCGACGACAACAATGTGTTGGTTGCATTTGCGTTGCCTTGCTGTGAGTGCACCTTTATGCAAAAAGGTGTGATGAGGGCGTTGACAGACTCTACAATGCGAACGAGTGCAACTTCGAACTGAATGCCCATTTTTTAAGCAATTAATGCAACTTCCCTCTTTTTTTTATAAATTCGAACCGTTTAGTAACTGGTAAGGCAACGAAAGATGTGTAGGTATAAATTGGATGACCACTATTGTGATAATGCAAGCACTGGGTTTCATTATTACCTTTTGGTACAGCAAGCGAGGATTTATTGTTGGTTTTGCTACAATTTCATCGATTGGGTTTTCTTTGGTCAACTGCAATGGCTCGATACGAATTGTCTTCATTTATTTCCAATGACTGGCAACGACGAATTAAGTGCTTTGAACAGTCAATCCATGTTGGTAGGGTGGAATAATCTAAGTGTTCGTTCCATTTTGATCTAGTAACTGCGTCAACTTTCGAAATTACTAGGTGAATAATTAAGGCATTTTCTATATCTTTCTCTGACCCTAACGGTAATAACGAATCATAAATTGCTGACACAGTATTGACTGCATTCTTAAGCGGTGAAGCATTTGGTTTAGTCATATTTTCTATGTTACACAGTTGCCCTATGTTATCAAAGAATATCAAGCCCTTCTTGTCATATCGATCCGCTAATCGCTCCAAAACCTTTTCGTAATTTCCTTCGGTTACCTGAAACGCCTTTACTGTCTTAAAGGCATCACCTGACAAACAGCTAAGCAAATGGTTGAATTTTTCGATCGGAGCTGGATGTGGCTCGTTATGTATGAAATTGTTAAAGGAGCTTATAAAATGTGTATAGTCTGCATATTTTCCACTAAAGGTAGGTAATTTCAAATTTGGTAAACGTGTGGCTTGAGGCATGGTAATTAGGGTAGTTCCCAATAATGAACTATCTTTTCGCTTGTATTGCCCCAGCAGTTGCATGACTTTTGATTTTGCACTAATGCATAACTCCTCAATATCGCCTCGTTTGTCGTCACTAGGGTCCTCTTTCTCGATCTCCGTTTGATATGCCATTATCTGTTTTATATAAGAGCTCAAAATTTCTAACCGGCATTCTAAATGTATAACGTTCCAAGAAGTGGCGGTATTTTCTAATAGTTTTATTATTCTTGTGATCTTTCCGCGAGCGGTAGACCGTTGCTGTCTTAGCGTGACCAGCCTTCTGGTATCTGTTGTATCATCATTTTGATTACCAGGCATTTTCACTTTTAAGTATGCTCGCAGTTAATGGAGAAAATATTTTAATAATGATATTACGACTACGAGTTTAAGGAAGTGCTAACTCAGACCCCGTTTTTTTTGTACCAACTGAAGGAGTCACTTCGCTTGAAGCTTTGAATTAAAATTTCATTAACTGCCAGTACGCTTGTAAATACTAAAGTGTTATTTTTTTTTGTTTTCAAAGTGTTCCACTAGAGGCTAATATCTATTTGCGAACGTGCATCCTTGAATTAAGCAATGACAATCTTTATTTAAATTTTTTATAATTATCGAAGTGCAATAGTACCACAGACTTTTCCAATGGGGTGTACAGCTTATTAGAATTCACCTTATGTATAGATCTGTACGTACATGCATATGTGAAGACGATATAGCAACTGCGTTTCTACATGTTCATATGTACCTACATATATACCTCTGTACCAACAAACCAAGTCAAAGCCCGACCAAATTAACTCTCTGTTCGCTAGCGTACGCAGAAAGCAACACAAATAAATATGAATAAATTATATACACTTTACATATGTGCGTAATTTTAGGCAGCACATAGGCATTAATAGGCAAGTGAAGTTAACGACGACCAAATTATGCACAACTAAATAAACCACTGCACTGCAATACTCTCGTCTCTACCGTTTTGGTTACAGAAACTCCTCTTTTACTCATCCTTCGTTTAATGTTAGCTCATCCACCTGAATTCCGTCTCCTCAGTCCTTTATTTATATTTCCTTCAACTGATGTATGTAAGTGTTATTGTTCTTCCTTATTGTCCCACGTATTCAGCGCAACGGCTTTGCGCGAAGACTTTTAAATTCGCCAAAGTCCAAACACGAAGATTACCACAGCCAGTCGCCAACGACAATCAATATTTAATTAAAATTTTACTCGACTTAATTAAGTCCCTGCTCGGGCGCCAAAAGATGATGGGCAGTAAGCCTTTTTACTGCAGGTGCAAATTCCGACAACGAGTTTAATTCAAAATGGTTAATGATGGAATGAATCTTTATTTCTTCTTTATTTCACTTTGATGCCATAGGAAGCCAAAACTTATCTAACAGAGATGGACAATTATTTTTGGCATTGCCAGATCAGAAATATTCTAGTTTTAAAGAGTAAGAACGTATGTGCCCAAAGAAAATGTACAAATTGAAATGTACAAAAACGTTTGCCTCTTAGAAAATAAAGTATTGCATTGGTGGCGGCGACATGAGAATGAAATTGGCAAAACTGGCGCGAAAAGTATTAGGCATGGTGCACATTAGTGCGATGCGATATGCGATACGATATGGATGCGACAACGACATGCTGAGTACGTGGTAATTGGTAGGAAGCGATGAAAACTGTGCACACTTGCACGACAGCGACACCGATGCGATATAATTAGTCTGTTCCTTTGAACTTCGGACTAAAACCTGTGAAACTGTCAAAGTACAACTTTACTCTCTCTTGTGAGAGTAAAAGGAGAACAGATGCAGAAGTGCACGGAAATGCAAAAAGCACTATTTCCTGTAAAAACGTCAGTCGGTTTGTTTACATGTCATTTGGACAACAATGATTTGGCTGAAATATTACCAACTAATTATTAAAATCTATACGTCTTCAAATATTTCGTTGTTTACTTCCATTTTGTTACAGGAACAGTTGCTCAGTTACTCTCTCAAAAGTCTTCCCACTTACAGGTTTTATGTCAATAGGAACGACTTCCTGTAAGTTCTAACTAAATTCTGTAAACCGGACTGTTATTGGAACAGACTAAATATTGAATGCGTATCGCACGTGCGATACGGTTTTCTCAGCGAGGTGAGATTAGTATTGCGCGGCATTTTTTGCAATAAGCATGATCATTTCACAGGCGGAATCATCCTCAATGTTTTTTTAGTCGAATTAATAAAAAAAAACCATGTTTATGGAACTATACCGAAAAAAGTATTGTAGAACAGACATGACTAGTTTGGCATGGAGAAATATAGCATCTGAGGTCAAGGACCCAGGTAAGTACACAATAGAAAATTTTTGTCATGGTTTATTTGCATTTGTTTTCATATCTTTACAAATAAATTTATAGAATCCAATAATTTTAAACCTATTTATTTTTGATTTTGAATAGCAAAAAAGATTTGGTTTTTGTTTAAATGTTAATGATTAACTATTTTGTTTCAAATATACAAATAAATAGTAGTCAAAGTACTTAGAAACAATTAAGAAATAATTAATAATGAAGTATGTATGTAGGTAATTATTTTTGATTATTCGTTATATTTATATATGCTTGTTCTCTGGAGTGTTTTTTTTATTATATTTAATAAGTTTTTAAATTAAATAGAGAAAGTACAAATTTGTGTGCTCTATAACCCAATGCTACAAGAAATAATGAAATAAAAATACCTGGAAAGTCATGTTATTTTTTAGGTAGGTTTTGCCGAGTGAAGTAAGAATCGAGATACGAAATTTTTGTCACACATCCACACAATCTTGATTTACTGATTTAAAAAACCCGGGTTTCCGCACTTATAAGCTTGTAACTCAGTTGACTATATACCGAGTTTAGACTTTTCGAATGATATATGTATATAAACTTTTAGAAAACTTAAGAGATCTGTGTGTATTTTCTTTGTTAATTTTTTTCGTCTTTTTTCAAATTTCGCAAAATTTTCACACACTATTTTATAAAGAAACTATACCACTCCGGAATTGATGCAAAATTAACATTTAATATACAGTTATTTTTACTTTAAACAATCGGGGGAAAGTTATTCAACCTTTCATAAGAAAAATAATATTTTTGGCTATACAACTCAAAAATGTTTGCTTAACCTTTTTTTTAATTCAGCTTTCACCGGTTTCTCCTTGTAGTGAAAGCAATATTCTGAAATAATTTGTCATGAAAATTTGAATATCTCATTTCATTTTTAGCCGACTTTGTAAAAATTAACATCAGTTTTACTCTATATTAAACATACTTTTCTCCTAAATTTTTTAAAAGTTTATAGATATAAACACAGAGCTATCATTCGAAAGGTCTAAACTCTGTTGAGAAGCAACTTATTTATCTCGTTAACAAGCTTATAAGGGCACAAACGTTTGTGTAGCTATCACAAAATGGTATCGCGTGTCGCATCGCATGTCGCATCGCGTATCGCACCGCTCTAATGTGCACTGCGTGCATTTCATATCGCATCGCGTATCGTATCGCGTATCGTATCACATATCGCATCGCATGTCGTATCGCGCTAATGTGCACCGTGCCTTATGCATTCCAGCATCTAGCGCTGCGATGTTTACCTTCTATGAATTTATGAATATATTTGTGCCGAACTAAGTAAAGGATACACTATGCAACTATAGAAAATATGGTTTTGGCATTATCTCGTCACACTGCTATTGACGATGCTAATTTATTAGCAGAATTACACTGTTACTAATCGAAGATGCTGTTAGTAATCGTATGATGTGACGATGCGGCGGAGCCGAGTAACTTCGCTACTTTGGCATCGTGGTGATCGTCAAAAGTGTTAGTTATTAACGTACTCGTACGATACTAACATAATCGTGCAGAACTCTGGTATGTTTTTTTTACGGACGTTGGGATAGCGCACTATCCATCAAGTGACCCGTATGAAACTTCGATAAAGCCACCTCCCCGGGACTGCTTTCGCTTTTCATCAGAGAGGGCCATGGCATACAGAATGCCTCACTCCATAACGTCATTTCCGTATTCCCCCATCCACATTTGTGATAAGGGGTTCAGGAGCGTTTTGTCATCTGTGCTTCGTGGAGATATTTCCTGTGGAGTAAAAAACAAGAGTTAAACACAATTTATGTCAATTACTTCATTTATTTCACTGATTAAAGCCTCTCTCTATCCGGCGGCGTTGTTCCCTTGCTCTAAGCTCAGTTATTATTTCTTTACTGACAGATTTCACTCCGCCCCAGACCTTAACGTCATTTATCATGTATGATAGCAAGTTTTCAGGACTCGGACTAGTCAGAACAAAATCTTTTAATTTGTTCCTTTTAGCGGAAAAAGAAGGGCATGGAAAGAATATATGCTCTGCAGTTTCCGGTACATTTCCACATGAACCACACGCCATTGTGTCATCATGGCCATTCCTGCACAATTACAGCGACCCGACGGAGACGCTTCCCACCGTTGTTGCCATTGGGCGAGGCTTTTTTGGCGTTCGGCCGCGATCTCGTGCTTAGAGAGGGCTCTGCCTTTGGATCGGGAGGTCAAGTAGGTGCGCTGGATCTCGATAGCCATTAGATCAACAGGCATTATACCAGCAATCACACTGGCCGCATCATGCGAAACTATCCGGAAAGCACTACCTATACGTAGGGCACTAAACCGGAAAATCGAGTTTAACTTATTAGCGTACGATTTATGTTTGAGTGCATGTCCCCAAACAGGGGCCGCATACATAACAACCGATTGTGTTACTTTACTCAAGAGTTTCCTTCGATTCTGACTAGGACCTCCTACATTTGCCATTAACCTAGCTAACGAACTATGGACTGTAGCCGCTTTCTTACTGACCGTTTCAATGTGTTTTTTTTTATGACAACCTAGCGTCTATCATCTCACCTAAGTATCTTACTGCTGGGATCGTCTCAAATACATACCCATTTACATTCAAAGTCGTACTCTCTTTCTTCTTCCTGCTTGTTATAAGTACACCATCAGTTTTCTGGATAGCTAGCTGCAAGCCATTTTCCTTAAGCCATTCGTCGACCAAGTTAGCAGTACTTGAGGTGGCCGTCTGTACGCCCTTCCTTTTAGAACGGACATTTGTGCGGAAATAAGAACTTCCGTAAATGCTCAAATCTGGAGCAAACAGTATCAATATCCTTCAGCAGCAAATGTTTTTGTGCATAAAGAAATTGAAGATTTTTTTTTGAAAAATAAGTTTTACGACCAAGTAAAAGTCCTCTGTACCACGATTAATTAATAGGAAAAAAAGCAAAAACGTCTAAACGGTAGAAGTTATAGCAGCTATTTCGGAGATCACCACATCTCCTCATCAGACTTTTTTTTCCTGGATTTTAGCAGGGATCGAACCTGCGTAATCGATGTTCAAAGTCAGAAGCGTTAACCACTGAGCTATGTACATCCCGTAAACTATTGTTGCAAATTCAACCTTATTCAACCAACTACTATCAAGTGCAGCTGATTTGCCGCTTTTTAAACTCGGCAACGTGGTTGTTGTTGTCAATTCTATACATCCATTTGCTTATTTGCTTTTTTGTATAGTTTCAGGCAGGCTCTTCCTAACCTATGTATTTGTCAATGTTATTGTGGCTTATCAACATTTTATTTTTAATATTTTTATTGAGCTTTATACCACGATTGCTTATTAGGTAAAATTGAAAAAGCAACAAAGGCCAAGCGGTAGAAGTTATAGCAGCTATTTCGGAGATCACTACATCTACTCATCAGACCTCTTTTTTCTAGACTTCAGCAGTGATCGAACCTGCGTAATCGATGTTCAAAGTCAGAAACGTTAACCACTGAGCTATGTACATCCCGTAAACTCTTGTTGCTAATTCATTTTCCTTATTCAACCAACTACTATCAAGTGCAGCTGATTTGCCGCTATTTAAACTCGACCGCGTTGTTTTTGTCAATACTATACATCCATTTGCTCTTTTGTGTAGTTTCAGGCAGGCTCTTCCTAAGCTATGTATTTGTCAATGTTATTGTGGCTTATTAACATATTACTTTTAATATTTTTATAGAGCCTTGTACCACGTATTTTGACAATATTTAGGAACTGTTACCAAGGATTGGGAACTAATACCATGAGTTGGTCATTATAACTAAATATATTAAAGCTTCTAGTATTCATCTAATTTGTACCAAATCGTTAATTTAGTTGAAGGGTTTGGTAAATACAAATAAATATTTCTTTGAAGCATATTTCTACAAATTCCATTTAACTTAAGGTATGGTTCATAAAAGGATATATTATTAAGCTCTGCTAATGCAAGTCAGCTTTTTTACACAAACGGTTTAGTCATAGTTACCAAATCCTAGATGAGGCAACCACAATGTGGCTTGAGAGCGGAACATCTTCATGCTTGTGAGCCACCCCTAAAGAATGCTGAGCGCTCTCTGAGCACATGTGTATTTCACATATTAAGAGCGCCAGCTGAGAAATGCACACAGTCCCACTTATTGAATCGTTTGAATGTGGTAGTATGCCGACTATTATGTCGATCACTGCGCTAGGTAGAGAAAGAAAAGTGTGCGCTATGACATGTCTAGACTTGTTTGTCTCAGTTTCAGTTTTGCTATTATCGGCATACATTAAAATTTTTGAATGATTTATTATAGAAGAAATATCATTAATGAATATCAAGAATCGGTCCAAGGTGCCTTCCCTGAGGAGCTCCTGAAGAAACTTTAATGATGTTGGAAGAACAATTATTAACAATAACTCTTTGTGGTCTATCAGAGAGGTAAGATGAGATCCATTGAAGCAGACTGGGCTGAAAGCCGCTTAGGTCGAGTTTACGGATGAGTAACGAGTGACGTATTTGTCAAAAGCTTTACTGAAATCGGTGTATATTACGTCGATATGAGCATTTTCTCTAAAGCCGTTAGTGATAGTAGATTTTCCTTTAGAAAACCCGTGTTTAGATTGTGAAATTGAAGAAGATATAGAATATGTTAGCTGATAAAAAAAAATTGCTTCGAATAATTTGGGGATAGCGGAGAGCTTCGCTATGCCTCGATAGTTTTCTATAGAGAACCTGCTGCCGTTTTTGTGAAGTGGTATTATGAAAGACTCCTTCCAGGCTGACGGAAAAACGCCAGGTTTAGTGAGAAATTGAAGAGAGTTAAAAAAGGCTCGCAGATGTTCTCAGCGCAGTTTTTAAGAAAACAGGTCGGAATATGATCAGGTCCAGCTAAATGACGCTTTTAATGTTTTTAAATAGTGTAGAACTTCATCAGAAGATATTACTTGAATATAAGTAGATTGATTGGAAAAAGCTCGTACGGATAGTCTCCACTTTTAGGGAAATCTTCAGAATAATTGGACCTAAAAAGCTGGGCAAACATGTTGGCAATGAGGTGGCTGTCGCTAGACACAGTGTCGCGATAATGCATAGCGGACGAAAAACCATGTACTTTACGCTATGAATTTACGAAACCATAAAATGATTTAGGATTGTTAATTAAATTCTTCTTAATTTTACATAAATATGAATTATAACATTTCTTATTTAATGCAAAGTAGCTATGCCGCTAAACTGAGTACTTTACGTAATCACTGTTCTCTTATACAGTTTAAAAGAATGTGGCTTTTTATTTTTCAATTTTTTAAGCTCTTTAGTGAATCATTATTGTATCGGTTCTTCAGGAACAATATTACGTTTTGGCACATACTTTCGAAACAAATTGAAAACAGTATTATTAAAGTCATGATACAAATATAGTAAGGTAGAACCGCTGAGAGTCACTTTTAAAATTCTTGACGTTTCCAAACAATTTAATTTTTAAATTTACTCACAAACTCACACACACATTTTCATTTTCAATCTTTGCTTGAGATTTCGAGCAATTTCAATTTTTTGTATTCACTTTTATATGATTTCAAAATGTTGGCAACCTTCAAAAAAAAAATCATGGCCGACAAATTGAGAGAACGGTTCTACCTTGCTATGTTTTTATCATGATTAAAGTGCTCAACGCTACGCTCCACGTCATCTCTATATATTGGCCAAGATAACTTTGAAAGCTCTTTGTTAATTTTCCTGAAATTTGCTTTCGCAAAAGCATATCTAGTATTTGAACTATACGACTTATTATTATGTATTTCATTTATGATTTCGTAGCTTAACTCAATAGCGGGATGGTACGCATCCTCTGGCAAAACTAGGGGATCACACCGACTAATAGAGGCCTTCGGAACATCATCAACGTAAACGAGATCCAAGACCCCTTTTGTTTATTTTTTAATTTGTTATCTTTAGGTGGACTTCCACCATTCATTGGATTTTTACCAAAATGATTAGTTATTCAATTAATAGTTGTCAATAATCAATATATTTTAATAACAATTATAACTATAATAACTTTAATTACATTGATTTTTACTTACGTTTATGTTTCGTTGCATTTATATTAAATTATTCTGAAAATAATTGAATTAATAATATACAAATAAATAATTTTTCATTTAAATGTATATTGTTTTTTTCTTTTATTTCAACATTTAGATTAATTTTAATTTCTTTAATTTATTTTATTTTTTAAGACAGTTAAATTTGTCTAAATATTTATAACAGTTTTTAAGTTAAAAAAACTAATAACCTTCAAAGTTATAAATATTAGTTAAATCTTTTAAGCCTTGGTAATTATTTTACTCTTTAAGAATTGCAGTCTAATATCATTATTGACTATAAAGCCTAATTGATTAAAAAGAATTAATTCTTATAAATAGATTTACAGTCTATCGCCTAAATTCAGCCATTTAATCGCGACAATGACTATTTTCAACAAATATTGGAACTTTATATTTTCTATTTGGAGCTTGAGCCGGAATATTAGGAACCTATCTTAGAATCCTAATTCGAGCTGAATTAGGGCACCCAGGAGCTTTAATTGGTGATGATCAAATTTATAATGTAATTGTTACAGCTTATGCTGTTGTTATAAGTTTTTTTTATAGTAATACCTATTATAATTGGTGGATTTGGAAATTGATTAGTGAGTTTAATATTAAGGGCACCAGATATAGCATTTCCACGAATAAATAATATAAATTTGTGATTATTACCCACTTCCCTTACATTATTACTAGTTAGTAGTATAGTAGAAAATGGAGCTGGAACAGGTTGAACAGTTTACCCTCCTCTCTCATCTGTTATTGCTCATGGAGGAGCCTCTGTTGATTTAGCTATTTTTTCTTTACATTTAGCAGGAATTTCTTCTATTTTAGGAGCAGTTAATTTTATCACAACAGTTATTGGTATACGATCAACTGGAATTACATTTGATCGAATACCCTTATTTGTATGAGCAGTTGTACTAACTGCATTATTATTATTACTATCTTTACCAGTATTAGCAGGAGCTATTACAATACTTGTAACGGATCGAAATTTAAATACATCATTCTTTGATCCAGCTGGTGGAGGAGACCCAATTTTATACCAACACTTATTTTGATTCTTTGGTCATCCAGAAGTTTATATTTTAATTTTACCTGGATTTGATGTGATTTCTCATATTATTAGTCAAGAATCAGGAAAAAAACAAACCTTCGGTTCATTAGGAATAATTTATGCAATAATAGCAATTGAACTTCTTGATTTTATTGTATGAGCACATCATCTATTTACAGTAGGAATAGATGTTGATACACGAGCTTATTTTACTTCAGCAACTATTATTATTGCTGTACCAACAGGAATTAAAATTTTTAGCTGACTAGCTACACTACATGGAACTCAATTAAACTATTCACCAGCTATACTATGAACTTTAGGATTTGTTTTTCTATTCGCTGTGGGGGGTGTAACAGGAGTTGTTTTAGCTAATTCATTAGTTGATATTATTCTCCATGACACTTATTATGTAGTTGCACATTTTCATTATGTATTATCAATAGGAGCTGTATCTGCTATTATAGCAGGATTTGTTCATTGATATCCTTTATTTACAGGATTAATTTTAAATTTAAAAAGTCAATTTTTAATTATATTTATTGATGTAAATTTAACCTTTTTCCCTCAACATTTTTTAGGACTAGCAGGTATACCACGACGATATTCAGATTATCCAGATGCTTACACTGCATGAAATGTAATTTCAACTATTGGGTCTTCTATTTCTTTACTAGGAATTTTATTTTTCTTATTTATTATTTGAGAAAGCTTAATTTCACAACGACAAGTAATTTATCCAATACAATTAAATTCTTCAATTGAATGATTACAAAATACACCCCAGCAGAACATAGATATTCCGAAATGCCTATTTTAACAAATTTCCAATATGGCGGATTAGTGCAATGGATTTCATATATAAAGTGTTTTACTTTTATTAGAATATTTATAAATAAATGACAACATGAGCTGCTCTTGGCCTTCAAAATAGTGCCTCTCCTCTTATAGAAGAACTTACATTCCTTCATGATCATACACTTATAATTTTAGTAATAATTACTACCTTAGTTGGTTATTTAATATTTATTTTATTTTTTAATAACTATACAAACCGAAATCTATTACATGGCCAAACTACTGAAATAATTTGAACAATTATACCAGCTATTGTTCTTTTATTTATTGCATTTCCTTCTTTACGATTATTATATTTATTAGATGAAATTAAAGAACCTTCAGTAACTTTAAAAACCATTGGACATCAATGATATTGAAGTTACGAATATTCAGATTTTATAAATGTAGAATTTGATTCTTATATAATCCCAACAAATGAATTAACTACAGATGGATTTCGATTATTAGATGTAGATAACCGAGTAATTTTGCCTATGAATTCTCAGATTCAAATCTTAGTAACTGCAGCAGATGTAATTCACTCTAGAACAGTTCCCTCTTTAGGTGAAAAAGTTGATGGAACTCCTGGCCGTTTAAACCAAACTTATTTTTTAATAAATCGACCAGGTTTATTTTATGGACAATGTTTTGAAATCTGTGGTGTTAATCACAGTTTTATACCAATTGTAATTGAAAGTATTCCTATTAATTACTTTATTAAATGAATTACAAATAGAGTAAATTCATCATTAGATGACTGAAAGCAAGTATTGGTCTCTTAAACCACTTCATAGTAAATTAGCACTAACTTCTAATGAAAAAATTAGTTAAAAATATAACATTAGTATGTCAAACTAAAATTATTAAAATATTTAATATTTTGGAATTTTACAAATAGCCCCAATTGGTTGATTAAGCTTATTTATTATTTTTTCTATTACCTTTATTTTATTTAGAATAATAAATTATTATTCAATAATTCATAAATCCCCTAAATCTCAAATTTCACAAAAATCAACTAAATCATTAAATTAAAAATGAAACCTAGTTTATTTTCAGTATTTGACCCTTCATCAAGAATTTTCAATTTATCATTAAGTTGAATAAGAAAATTTTTGGGATTATTAATAATCCCATCAATATATTAAGGGTATTCATCAAACCTTATAAATGCATTGTAAACCGTATAAACTTATAATTGTGTATACCTTATAAATGAACTGTCAAAATTTGTATGGAAACTCGTTTACACATTTCTGATAAATTTATCCAGCGATTTCACTGAATAAACTTGATAAACTGAAGACAATGCAACTCTGTCGCAACTCTAGCTATGTTTTCTTAGGCAATAATCGGGATCCGCATACAAATTTTTCACGCAAATTCAACAACGATATGATCCTGATAGAGATCTGGTTCAATTATTATCCCGTCTGTTTGGTTTGTTTCACTGATAATTCGCAAAGTTTGGTAGCCGTGACAAATGAATTCATACACAAACAGACATTCTGCCATTGTTTCTTATAACTTGCTTCAAATAAATAGCCTTTATGTTATATGTACATTTATTTAAATAGATATCTCGTAAATATAATTTTTTCCAATTTAGTGAGGTAGTTTCTATAATTTCTTTATCCCCGTGCTAGTAGTATAAAGTTAGGGACACTGCGCTTTATAACCAAAGAAAACACGACTATTGTCGCATGTGTAAACGAAAAGAGAGTGTGGGTCGTTCATGTAACAGAGTGCATAAACTTATAAGATTATCTGCTTGATAAAGTTATCGGTTTAGATGAATACCACTATTGACTTATACCTTCACGTTATCATGTATTCTGAAGTTCAATTTTACTACATAAAGAATTTAAAACATTACTAGGGCCAATGAGGTCATTCAGGATCAACTTTTATTTTTGTGTCATTATTTTCATTAATTTTATTTAATAATTTTATAGGGTTATTTCCTTATATCTTTACTAGAACAAGTCATTTAACATTAACTTTTTCTTTAGCATTACCTCTATGATTATGTTTTATAATTTATGGATGAATTACTAATACTCAACATATATTTGCTCATTTAGTTCCACAAGGAACTCCTGGAATTTTAATACCTTTTATAGTTTGTATTGAAACAATTAGTAATGTAATTCGTCCAGGAACTTTAGCAGTTCGATTAGCAGCTAATATAATTGCATTTCATTTATTACTAACATTACTAGGAAATACAGGTAGTTCACTTTCATATATAATTGTGTCTTCACTTTTAATTGGTCGAATTGCTTTATTAATTCTTGAATCAGCAGTAGCAATTATTCAATCTTATGTAATTGCTGTATTAGCAACATTATATTCTAGAGAAGTTAATTAATGTCAACACCATGACCTTTAACAGGGGCTATTGGTGCCATAACTTCAGTTTCAGGTTTAGTAAAATGATTCCATCAATATGATATTTCATTATTTGTGTTAGGAAATATTATTACTATATTAACTGTTTATCAATGATGACGAGATGTATCACGTGAAGGTACATTTCAAGGATTACACACTATATCTGTTAGTTTAGGTCTTCGATGAGGAATAATTTTATTTATCTTATTTGAAGTATTATTTTTTATATCTTTTTTTTAAGCTTTTTTTCATAGAAGATTATCTCTTGCTATTGAATTAGGAACATCCATTACATGAGCACATAATAGTTTAATGGAAGGATATGATTCATAAGCTACACAAAGATTATTTTTTATAGTACTATTAGGTATCTACTTTACTATTTTACAAGCATATGAATATATTAAAGCCCCTTTTACAATTGCAGATTCAGTTTATGGATCTACTTCCATGGAATTCATGTATTAATTGGAACTACCTTTTTATTAGTATGTTTAGTTCGACATTTAAATAATCATTTCTCAAAAATTCATCATTTTGGATTTGAAGCAGCTGCATGATATTGACATTTTGTTGATATTGTTTGATTATTTGTTTATATTTCAATTTATTGATTAGTTAGTTATTTATATAGTATATAAGTATATTTGACTTCCAATCATAAGGTCTGCTAATCGAGTAGTATAAATAATTTTTCCAATTACTATTATAACTTCAATTTTAATTATTATTTCTAGAGTAGTAATAATATTAGCATCAATTCTATCAAAAAAAAAAAACATTTACGGATCGAGAAAAATGTTCACCTTTTGAATGTGGATTTGATTCAAAATCTTCATCACGTCTTCCTTTTACTTTACGATTTTTTTAAATCACAATAATTTTTTTTTATTTTTGATGTGATTTAATTTTACCAATAATTTTAATTATCAAAATTTCAAATATCTTTATATGAACAACTACTTCAATTTTTTTTTATTTTTTTTTTTGTTCGTAGGAGAGGGAAATTTTATGCACTGGCCGGGGGCGCTAGTCTCTATACTACCTTCCCCGAGTGTGGGACTCCCACCGAAGCGTGTTGGGCTACCCACTAAAACCCAAACTCCTACCGCCCGCGCAAGAATCCCGCATCTGGCACCGCAATTCTGCATGTCTTCAGATGCAGGAGCGCGCTCTTAGAGCCTTGGAGCTGCTCTTTTGTAGAGGCGTTTCATTCGGGTGTCCTCAGTAGACAACCGTCCTCTCGTTTGCAGCGGAGTACGAATTTCACGTATCTCGCAACTGCTTCCCACTTTTCTGCGCGAAATCAAGAAGCGTTCGCAGGGGAAGAATGTGTGGTACACGTTATCTTCGACGTTTCCACAGTAGTGACAGAACGGTGAGTCCACCCTTCCCATTCTATGAAGATATTCTCGGAAGTAACCATGACCGGTGAGGAATTGCGTCTGGTAGAAATCGACTTCCCCATGTGGTCTGTTCAGCCATGTTTGAAGGCCGGCTATCAGGGAGTGCGTCCATCGACCTTTTGTGCTCGCGTTCCAGTTTTGTTGCCACTGCTGGATCAGTTGCTCGCGCGCCTTTGCCGCGGCAGCTGCTCCACCTATTTCCGCACTGAGATTGTAAATCTCTTTTCGCTCGTAAGCAAGTAGCTCAATTGGCCGGACGCCAGAAGTAACGAGAACCGCGTCCGCGGACACTGTACGGTATGCAGAAGCAATGCGTAGTGCCCCTCTGCGCTGTACCAAAGACATTTGAATTCGGTATTTTTTGACTTTCAATGCGTCAGCCCATATTTATGCCCCGTACAGAAGCACCGATTGGACCGCTGTCATCAGAAGCTTCCTGCGGCATGGCTTCGGGCCGCCCACGTTCGCCATCAGCCGGCTTAGAGCCGCCGTGCCCTGCGCAGCTTTTTCACATACTCCATGGATGCGCTCCCAGAATGTGAGTTTGCTGTCAAGCTTCACCCCTAGGTATTTTGTAGACCTAGAAGTCGTCACGAGTTGAGGTCCGAGCATCATATTTATAATTGTTGGGATCCGTTTCCTGGTGAGGAGCACGATCTCCGTTTTGGCTGTAGCCAATTGCAGACCGTCATCGCTCATCCATCCACTGACGTTGCGCATGACCTGGTTTATCTTGAGCTGTGCTAGCTGAACATTTCTTGCTGTTATGACGGCGGCCACGTCGTCCGCGAAGGCGACAAGGAAGGTGCTCTCCGGCATTTCCGTGCGCAACAGACGGTCATACGTGGCGTTCCAGAGGTCCGGGCCAAGTACAGACCCCTGTGCCGCTCCGCCGGTTATACGTCTCTTTCTCTGACCTTGTGTTGTGTCGTACAAAAGCCAACGGTCTCTGAGGTAGTCCCGGATCATATCTAGCAAGTATGTTGGAACCTTGAATGACCGTTCCAAGGCCTCCAGCATGTCGTCCCATCTTGCCGAGTTGAAGGCGTTCTTGACGTCCAGTGTGACTAGCAGCACTATTGGCAGGCTTCTTCGGCCTTATGCACCGCCTCGACTACTTCGCCAATTGCTCTTATAGTTGGGTGTCCCTTCCTGAAGCCATGTTGTCGGGGTGAAAGGCCTCCCTCGCTTTCTATGGCTGACGTCAAGGGTATTTTGAGCAGACTCTCCATCATTTTGCCTGCTGTGTCTAGCATGCAGAGTGGCCGGAAGGATGAAGGTGAGTTTGGGTCCCCTTTGCCCTTGGGTATAAGCACCAGTCTCGCCTTCTTCCATTGGCTTGGGAAGACCCGGGCCCTAAGGCAGCTGTTGTACATGTTAAGTAGAAGATCAGGGCTCGTTTCCGCTGCTAACCTGATTGCCTTCGTCACATAGCGCTTTCCAGCAGTTCCGTTTACTCTTCTGTATCTCGGCCCCAAGTGCTTTCTTAGCGCTTTTGTAGGCTGCTGCTCTGGTCAGCGCCTCGGGTCTACCACGAGCGCGCGTTGCGAGTCTCCGCATTCTATGGCAGGCCCTTCGCAGCTCAGCAATTCGGTGATTCCACCAGTATACCTGCTTTTTCCCTGACCATGCTCTCCTCTGTGGAATTGAGGCTTTGCATGCCCGGTAAATGCAGCGCATAGTTTCTTCGACCAGCTTAGTACAAGACTCCCTGTTGTGGATCTCTCCCGTTGTGGGTGAAATACCTTGGGAATCTGCTAGGAGTGACGTATCGAACTTGCGAACATCGACCCTAGACGGGTTCCATCCTGGTTTCCTGCGAGGGATACTACGTGTTTGCCCTCGCGTTATGTCAGTGACTTGGAAGGTGATGTAGTTGTGGTCGCTACCACTCAGGTCTTCCATCACTCTCCATCCGTCAGCCCTTCGAAGAAGGCTTTCTGAGACCAGGGTTATGTCAGGGATAGAGTATCCAAAACCCGGCCTTCGATATGTAGGGGTCGTTGAGGATGGTCAGGCCAATGCGGGCTGCCATTTCAAGGACCACTCTTCCCCTGGTGTTTGTTTGGGGCATACCCCATTCCACGCCTCTTGCGTTGAAATCTCCAGCAACAATTATGTGGCCGGTTATATCGCGCAATTCGTCTTCAAGGTCTTCGAGCTTTTCCCTGAAGACAGGGACTGTGTCGTTTGGAGACAGGTAGCAGCTCACCAGAGTGATTTGCGCCATTTTAACCCAGCGTCCGACCCCGCTGCTCTCTGCGCGATGGTTGGGGTTAGCAATCCATATCGCGGCCGAGCCTGATTGGTCAACATGCCAGGTTTCTTTTGTTCTATAGGGTTCACTGATGATGACAGCGTCTGCTCTTTGTTCAAGAACCAATTGGTCCAGCAGGTCATCAGCTACCCTACTCCTGTTCATATTGCCTTGTATAAATTTAATCATATTCTCCCAAGCTTTGTCTTAGCCTCAGCAAGGGCATCCCTGAAGGTCTTGCACGCTCCCGACCCGGGCAGTTGATTGGCATTTTTCTGTCCATCTCCTGCCGAGCACAGGTAGCAGCTTGGGCTTTCTTTACATGCAGAGGCTATGTGGCCCTGCTGCCCACACTTCCAGCATGAACTGCTTCTGTCTGGGCCTTTGCATGCCGCCTTTTTGTGACCATACCCCAGACAGCGGAAACACCTTTGGACATCCGCGCGCTCTTGGACGCGGCAGATAATCCAACCTACTCGCAGCTTCCCCTTTTCAATAAGAGTCCGGCCTGGCAGTTCGTCGATTTCCACCACAGCCATTCTTTGTTCTCGCGAGTTTTCAGCGAGGAGAGAGACGCGAAGTTGGCCATTCATCTTGTCTCCTAACTCCCCGCGTATAGCGTTCTCCACTTCTGGGGCCGTGGTTAGGCAGTCCATGCCCAGAACTTCTAGACCTAAACGTCTAGTGAGAATACGGGCGTCTCCAAGCTGGCCAATGGCAGTGCACACATTTTCCTTAAATGCTGAGTGGTCGCCACAGCGCTCCATTTCGATGAGCACGCCGCCTTCGCGGGTTTTCCGAACAGATCGAATTACGGTCTCCGTCTTCTCAGGTTGGAGCTTACCACGTATCGTTCCCAGCACCTCTGCATAGGTTTTGCCTTCAGCTGACTTAATGATTAGTTTGGCGAGACTCTTCTTTTTTCTCACCCTCTTCTTTTTTTCGGGCTGGTCGCCTCGCCCTTATTGATCAAGGGTTCACCTGGCGCTGGCCCTGGCTTGGGCTTTCTGCTTTTTCCAACCGTTTTCCATTGATTAGCTGGTACGGTTTTCTGTGCATTATTATTATTATTATTACCATTATTGCTATTAGGATTATTAATAATAATATTTTTACTACTACTATTATTATTATTATTATTAGTAGTGTTTTTTTTTCTTTTCCGGCTCGCCTGTTGGGGAGTCGGATCGAGTTCGAGCTCTCTTTTGCGAGCCAGGGCCAGTTTTCTGCAGCTCGGAAAGTGTAGATCCCTTCCGGCGCTGCTCTCGGAGGTAGCTTGGTATATTTAGGCTCTCCTCGATTTGGGCCATACAAGTTTTTATGTCCATGGACACATTTTTCTGCTTGGAGACAGCACTCTGCATCTTCTTCAAGACGAGCCGAATCTGGGCCAATTGCTCATCTTCATTGCCTTCGCAAGTTCTCAAGCTTGCGGTGGCATGCTTGTCTCTGTTTGCAGCGGCTGGCGTTTGATGACCACCATCCCGGCTGCCGGGAGTTGTCGTTTGCGAAGGTGTACCCTTCTGCACCACGTCGACGGCACTCTCCGTGCTCGTGGTGCCGGCTTTTGCCTGCAGAGGAGTTTGTGGCGGGGAGCGCACAACTCTACTGCTCTTTCTAAATGCGCTGCATTCTTCCTCGGGAGCATCTACACCCATTACAGTTGTTTTTGTTATTTGTTTAATCATGTCAATTCTATTGGGTCTCCGCTTGAAGCCGCTATCTCCACACGTAGCACAGTCGCTTTAAGTGTCCCGAAGTTCCCTTCTCTCAAAGGAGCAGGCCATCGCGAGGGTTGACACAAGTCCTTATGGGATATTGTGTTCAGAGCCAAGACAGCGCAAAACCAGGAGTAAATCTCAACTGGACCTGTGCGGCCAACTAAATGGCGACGTGTATTGAACGTTCTTGAAGACCTGCCAGGGTTTTAACGAGACGGAGGCGATTGCAGCATTAGCCCACCAGCCATTTCTGTGAGGTGTCACCCTCACATACTAAAGTGGTGGAATACTGCTCTCGCCAGCCCAATGTCGAATTAATCGTATACATGTTCCAGTATGCCATGAACAGGATCTAACTGGTCTCAATCCTGGGATGCTTTTGGGGAGGCGGCATCTGTTCGCCCGGACACAGGAGATTCATCAAGCATTTCTGATCTTTTAAATCAGGCCCTCGGCTCCTGCCGCTCTTGGTCTGGGACTGCTTATTGGTTATTCGCAGCTAACCCACCGAAGTAGGCCGTTCACGATCCGCCCTGTGTGACCCCGGTAAGGCCCTGAGCTTAGCCCTTACCCTACCTTATATGAACAACTACTTCAATTACTTTTATTATTATTTTAATTATTGCACTATATCATGAATGAAATCAAGGAATATTAAATTGATCAAATTAGGGTTGTAGTTAATTATAACGTTTGATTTGCATTCAAAAAGTATTGAAATTTCAATCTACCTTAACTAATTGAATATGAAGCGATTTATTGCAATTAGTTTCGACCTAATTTTAGGTAATTTAATGCCCTTATTTTCAATTAATATTAATCTATTAATTATTCTAACATCTTCAATGTTATGCTTTAAATTTAAGCTACTTGAATAAAATAGTAAAAAATCTAAATAAAACAGTTATTCATAAAAAAATAATAAAAAATAAATTTTTAAATTACTAATATGAAAAAAAAAACAATTATAAAATTTAATATTGTATAAATTTTGACCACCTAAAAATTCTGATCAACCTTGATCAAATGACTTATAGACTACTCTTCCTAAATTTATTGGAAAATTAATAATTCCATAAGTAGAAATATAAGGTATAAATCATATAAAACCAAAAAAAATAACTCATTAAATAATTATTAAAGGATTTATTTAAATGAAATAAAGAAACATGAGAAATTAAATAACCTATAAATCCTCAAATAATACAAACAAATAAAGTTAAGAATTATATATATATAGGTAAACAAATTATATAGGGGGTAGGAAAAATTAATCATCTAAAAATTCTCCCCCCAATAATTCTTATAATTAATAAACCTCTTATTCCCCGAAGTATAATTCAAACCTCATCTCTTCGTATATTTAAAGAACCACAATTTAATTCTCCTGTTATTGAATAATAAATTAATCGAAAAGAGTAACAAACCGTTAATCCAGTAAAAAAAAAGTATAAGAAAGAGAAAAAATTTATATAACTTAGAAAAGCAATTTCTAAAATTATATATTTAGAATAAAATCCAGCCAAAAAAGGTATTCCACATAAAGCTAAATTAGCGACATTAAAACAAGAAGTAGTTAAAGGTACATAAATTGTGAATTTTATATATTATGAATAATAGCCCCTGCACATATAAATAATAATGCCTTAAATAATGCAGGAGTTAAAAGATGAAAAAAGCTAATTTATAAAATCCCATTGATAAAATTCTTATTATTAATCCTAACTGTCTTAATGTAGAAAGGGAAATAATTTTTTTTTTAATTAAATTCAAAATTAGCTCCTAATCCAGGTATAAATATAGTTAGCCCACATAATAATAATAATAACTGACCTAAAAAAGAATCTATACTAATTATATAAAGAGAAGTCCCTTTTTTTGTAACAGGTAATCTCGCGAACGGCTGACCCGATTTTCGTGAAATTTTGTATACAAATAGCTTTCGGTAACCACCATGTTTTAGGCAAAAAAAATTTTACTTTTTTAGGGTACGTGGACCAGGGACCGGTCTATTCGAAAAAATCTTATTATAGTCCGATTTGCATAAAATTTAGTACATAAGTAGCTTTTTAGCATATATGACCCATTTTTTCCGGGAAGTGGTCCAGGGACCGATCTATTCGAAAACATCGAATTTACGGTCCGATTTGCTTAAACTTCGGTGCGTAAGTAGTTTTTTAGCATATATTAGGATATATGGTCCCTTTTTTCCGAGAAGGGGACCAGGGACTGATCTATTCGAAAAAATCGTATTTACGGTCCGATTTGCTTAAAATTCGGTACGCAGGTAGCTTTTTAGCATATATGATCCATTTTGTCCGAGAAGTGGACCAGGGACCGATCTGTTCGAAGAAATCGTATTTATGGTCCGATTTGCTTAAAATTCGGTACGTAGGTAGCTTTTTGCCTGGATAAGCTTATAGATTCCTGTTTTCCAATTTTCATGCAATTTCGAATATAAATAGCTTTAAGTAACGACCATATCAAGGGGCGAATTCGTCACTAGGCAAGATTTTTTTGCGCCAATCAGAAACAACGGCTACTGTCAAAATATAATTATAATATATAATATATCTCAACTAATATATATTTAGAACCGTTTGTTAGTTTTCGCAAGGCTCGAGAACGGCTGAACCGATTTTTTTGAAACTGCCACCTGCCGCACGTGTCCCAAGGATGGTTTTAGGCGGAAAAAAATCTATATGTAAAGGGGGCGTGGCACTTCCCATACAAACCGAATTTCTCATGCTACATATCTCTGAAAGTGTGCATGGTAGAGTTTTGGAAATTGGTATGGAGATATACGAAATCAATCGCATACCCTTGGAGAAAAATTTTAGCTGTTGTAAAAAGGGGTGTGACATCTCCCATACAAACCGAATTTTTCATACTGCTTATCTCTGGAAATTTTTTGGTAGAGGTCTAGAGTTTTGTATGGAGATGTACGAAAAAAATCGCATACTCTTGGAGAAAAATTGGAAATATTGGAAAAGGTGGCGTGGCATCTTCCATACAAACCGAATTTTTCATACTGCTTATTTTTGAAGTGTTCATGGTAGAGTTCTGGAACTTGGTATGGAGATATACGAAATCAATCGCATACTCATGAAGAAAGAGGGCATCTCTTGGAAAGGGGGGCGTGGCACCTCCCATGTAAATCGAATTTGTATACTGCATATCTCTGAAGGTATTCATGGTACAGTACTGGAACTTCGTATGGAGATATGTATATAGTTGAAATCAAGCCCATACTCGTGGAGAAAATTTGGGCTATTTGAAAAGGGGTGTGAGGCCTACAAACCTACTGACCTTTAGCTATCTTTGAATGAATTTTTTTATTCTTCTGTAGGTGTGTTTGTGAGTGATCTCCTCCTAAATGGTTGTACGGATTTTAACGAAACTTTTTGTGTATTTGAGTGGGTTTCTGGATGGTTTAGTTTCACAATTTAATCCGACAGTTGGCGCTGTAGTTGAGTTATTACTAAAAATCTTATTTATGATCCTATTTGGATAATGTTTTAAATATGTATGCAATACTATTGCAAAAACGTGCTGCCAAGTGGTGCTGAAGTCGAGCTATTACTAAAAATAGCCAAGTGAGAAAAGGGGCCGTGAAGGTCTGATTAAATCAACCTGTTGCACCATTGAGTATATCGAACGCTCCTGCGTTGCGATTGGCCCAATGGATGTGATTTTCCAATATTATTATGCGTTCAAACTTTTAAGGTATTTCGTCTGAAATAAGTATATGTATATTGCATTTCTGTAGAACAATGATTCGCACCCATTTTGAAATTGCCACCTACTGTACTGTAAAGCTTCTAGGACATTCACTATAGAACCGGGTCATTGTTGCCGCCAGGGAGTGAAGAGGAAAAAAATTTATTTCGCTTTGCGAATAACCGTGCTATGTAATGCCGCACAACTGGAGAATTTCAAGAACGGATATAACACTTTCCTTAGGTTATTTAAAGCGGCAAATGGCCACCAAACCTTAATCTTAGCAGACAAATGTGCCAATGAAAATCGTAAACGTGAATTGTTGGTGAAAATGTTGGACCAAAAAGTTTCAATAAAATACATAAAAATTTTGGGCGGGACGAAGTTCGCCGGGTCTGCTAGTTATATAATAAAATATTAAAACGAATTAATTAATAAACACCAGCAGTTATAGGAGTTGAAGAATGAACTAAAGCAGAAACAGGAGTTGGAGCAGCCATAGCAGCAGGTAATCAAGAAGAAAAAAGGAATTTGAGCTCTTTTTGTTATAGCAGCTAATATTATTAATCCTCCAATTACTTCTATTTCAATTCTATTTTTCATTGATTCTAAATAAAAAATATAATTTCAGCTTCCATAATTTAATATTCAAGCAATTGCTAATAAAAAAGTAACATCACCAATACTATTTGATAAGGCAGTTGATATTCCAGCATTATAAGATTTAACATTTTGAAAATAAATAAATAAACAATAAGAAACTAATCCTAATCCAACTCAACCTAATAAAATTCTAATTATATTTGGACTAATAATTAATAATATTATAGATATTACAAATATAAGAACTAATATAATAAAACGATTAATATTAATATCACCATTTATATTATTTTCTATAATATATTACTAAAGAAGCAATTAATAAAACAAAAGATATAAATAATAAACTTATTCAATCAAATAAAATAGTTATAACAATTCTAGAAGAAGTTAATGAAATAACCTCCCATTCTAAAAAAACACAATAATCTCTTAATAAAAATCTTAAACTAAAAAAAGATTTGGTGTTTGTTTAAATGTTAATGATTAACTATTTTGTTTCAAATAAATAGTAGTCAAAGTACTTAGAAACAATTAAGAAATAATTAATATGTTGGTGTTGGTTGATTTTTCCGACAGGGTGGTAAGATGATTTATTTTGGAACGAATTTCCGTCATCCCTTGTCAAGTTTGCTTTGCAGACAAACCGGTTTCGGCATTGTGCCATCTTCAGTGTCATTTTTTCGTTCTGTCTGGTTCGATTTTTTGTCCTTAATTTATGTTCATTTATCTTAGGTAATGTGATTTTCGTCGATGATTAATTATTAGAAATGCCATGGTGTCCTTTTTTATTTCAGAAGCAGGTAATAGGTTGGCAGGTTCGCTGTCTCGATATTAACATCCGTTATGTTGTCTCTGTATAGTTTTTGCCTGCAGGTAGGTAAAAGTCGGTGATTTTTGTCCCGGCGGTACTTTGTGGTGCGTTCGGAGTGTCCATGCCTGTTGTTTTGTTGTCATTTTTCTTTTTCTCGTAAATAAATTTTAAGGGCTCGAATATAACATAAAATAATTAATAATGATGTATGTATGTAGGTAATTATTTTTGATTATTCGTTATATTTTTAACGGTTTTTTTCTCTTGAGTGTTATTTTGTTATATTTAATAAGTTTTTAAATTAAATAGAGAAAGTACAAATTTGTGTGCTCTATAACCCAATGCTACAAGAAATAATGAAGTAAAAATACCTGGTAGGTCATGTTATTTTTCAGGTAGGTTTTGCCGAGTGAAGTAAGAATCGAGATATGAAATTTTTGACACACACCCACACAATCTTTAATTACAGATAAAACACCGGTTTTCCGCACTTATAAGCTTGTAACTCTTGACTATATACCGAGTTTACACTTTTCGAATGATATATGTGGGGCATTTCACCTCAAGTGACCCAAGTTTTGAAATCGATGTCTTCCGATCGGGATGAAATTTGCACCAATTTCGATTTTTTTTTTGAATAAAAAATAATTTTTATGGTTTTTTCAAAAAGGGGTATTTTTTTATATTTTTTTTTTTTGCTCAAAAGAAAGCTTAGGAATTTTTCTTTAAGAGCTTTGTGGTCGCTTAGTGGTATGCGACTTGTTTATTAATCAAAATTAGCGTTTAGTAACTCGAAACAGCGGTTTTTTTAATTTTTAATATATGACCTATTGTCTTCTTTTTTCTGAAACCTGAAAATAAAACTTATATGAGAAAGTATATACAATTACCTTTCCAACGGTATATAACATGCCTAACCAAGGTTTCATACCCTCGATACTGCAATTCCCGTAGTTAATTGATTAAGATTTTTCGTAGTCTAACATAGCAGGTACTCGATTTTGTGCATCCAAACTCTTTATTAATAGCTTTGCAGAATTTTGAGTATTAGATTTGCATACCTACTAGCACAATATTTAAAAGGTATGAAGAATATGGGATTTCCGGTAGTTAAGGATGATTAAGTTGTTTCGTTTTTGCTCAAAAGAAAGCTTAGGTATTTTTCTTTAAAAGTTTTGAGGTCGCTTGCTTCGCGACTTGTTTATCTATTAAAATGAGCATTTAGTAACTCGAAACAGCGATTTTTTTTAATTTTTAATATATGACCTAAGTGTTTCTGAAGCCTGAAAATAAGACATATAAAAAATTAGATACAATTACCTTTCAAACGCTATATAACAAGCAACTAAAGTTTCATACGCTCTGCACTATAATACCCACAATATGTACACCTCTGGAATAAAATATATATAATTGGTGAAAATTATGAATTTTTTTATTTATTTAGAATAGTTTTTAATAGAGTTCCGCTGCTTCCTGTCAAGACGCAATGTTTTGGCCTGAGCTGGGTAAACTTTGTGAATCCAATTTTAATATCCTCGTGTTCAGATTGAAAGCTCGCGAATAGCTCATTCAGGTTGCAGAGAATTATCCTCTTCTGCATTTGAACTTTCTTACCGTCAATTCGTACAGACACCCAGTCTTTCATCCTTGGCATCAGGCGCCTCATATCATCGCGCTGATAAAACTGAGTCACTAGAGCTTCAGTTTTGCACTCTAAAGGTTTTCCTTTCTTTGAGTTTGGGAGTGTGAGTATGCCATGCTCTGCAACTAATTTTTTAGCAATCCTGGCTTTTCTTCCTGATGCTCCAAACTCAGCCATTGTTTTTGGGCAACTCCATGTCGGTGGAGCAAGCGTGAGAAGTTGAATTTTTTCTGCTCTAATAGTTGAAGTTTTGTACTTTTCTTTTATTTGCTCAAGGACTTTTACTGCATCCTTGTGGTATTGGTTTTGGCACTCATCCCTTGAAGTCATTGAAGGGATTAAAGCAAAAATTTCTCTATCAAGCTTGGCCTTTGTATTAGCCATAGCTATTGAAAATATTAATTATGTAAATAACACAGTCTTTATTTTAACGCTGTTTCTAAAAAAGTGGTCTTCAGAATGACCATACACTGCCTTCATAAACTATAGCTGATTTATTATAGCTACTTATAGGTTGCGCGAGTAGGTATACATATCTATTGAGAAAAGGTTTGGACGAATCTGCTGTGGTTAGGTACAAAGAAAAATCTTAATCATCCTTAACTACCGGGAAATCCCATCTTCTTCATACTTTTCAAATATTGTGCTAGTAGGTATGCAAATCGAGAAAGAGAGGGATCTTCGGCGGGGCCACTCTGACTTATTCGGTTTAAGGGCTCACTGAAGTCTGCAGCGTTTGTTCACCAGTAGGTGCGGCTGCAAGCGGGTGTCTGCTTGGAGCAAGCGGCTCGCTACATAAACGTGTATTTGGTTGTGAAACCACCCCCGTCCCAGCAATGGGTTGTGCGCTGGGCTTGGAACCCGCCACGTAAAAACCACTTTCAGTGAAGAAGCAAGGCAAAGCCTCGGATGAGACCGCCCCTTATGATGACGACCACGGCAAACGTTTAAAGGACTACGATTTGAGGGCATGCACCTGGAATGTCCGGACCCCTAACGGGGAAGGTCCTCCTCCCGGCTGGTTGATGTCCTCGTAAGGACAAAAGCTGACATCACCGCCATCCAAGAAATGCGTAGGACGGGGCAAGGCAACAATGTCTGGGGCCTTGCGACATCTACTACAGCTGCCATGTAAAGGAGCGCAAATTCGGAGTTGGATTTGTGGTGGGAGAGAGACGCACACACAATGCCACAATCCGCATCAAAGCGAGATTCTTCAACATCTCGCTCATCTGCGCCCATGCCCCGACGGAAGAGAAGGATGAGGCATCCAAGGATATCTTCTATGAGCGCTTGGAGCGCACGGACGAGCGCTGCCCCCGTCTTGATATCAAAATCGTGCTTGGCGACTTCAATGCCAGGGTGGGCAAAGAAGGGATCTTTGGAACCACCGTCGGAAAATTCAGCCTCCACGACGAAACGTCCGACAACGGATTGAGGCTGATCGACTTCGCCGGGGTCCGAAACATGGTAGTATGCAGTACTAGGTTCAAGAATAAAAAGATCCATCAAGCTACCTGGCTGTCTCCGGATCGAAAAACGAGAAACCAAATCGATCAGGTTGTGATAGACGGAAGGCACGCTTCCAGTGTTTTAGACGTACGCACACTCCGAGGCCCAAACATCGACTCGGACCACTATCTTGTTGCAGCCAAGATACGCACCCGCCTCTGTGCAGCAAAAAATGTGCGCCCAAATATGCAAGGAAAGCTTAACGTCGAAAGGCTGCAATCACAATAGACAGCCAGCGCTTTCGCTACTCGACTCTCACACCTGCTCTCAGAGAGCACTCTTCAGCAAACCGACATATACGAGCAGTGGAACCACATTTCCCTCCCATTATGTACCGCCGCCGAAGAAGTAGTCGGTTTTCAGCGAGCCTGAAAGAACAACTGGTACGATGAGGAGTGTCAGGAAACTGCAGAGAAAAAAGATGCCGCCTACAAGCCCACGCTGCGATCGGGCGCAACGCACGCTATGTGGGACCGCTATAGGGATCTGAAGAGGGAAGCGAGACGTATTTGCCGCAATAAGAAGGGAGAGGCGGAAATACGTGAGTGCGAAGAGCTTGAGATGCTGGCCGACAGGAAGAACGCCCGAAAATTCTAAAAGAGAGTTGGGCGACTTATGGAAGGTTTAAAGAGCGGGGCGCACTCCTGTAAGATCAATAATGGCGACCTAGTAACTGACGTCCAGTGCGTACTTAAATTATGGAGGGAACACTTTTCTGCCCTACTAAATGGTAGCAGCACGGAATGTTGTGGAGAAGAAGAACGCGAGCCGGCAGTCGATGATGACTGAGTCGACATTCCACCGCCTGACTATGACGAGGTACGTATAGCAATAATGCGGCTGAAAAACAGCAAAGCCGCTGGAGCTGACAGCCTGCCAGCTGAGCTATTCAAGTACGGCGGCGAGGAGTTGATAAGGTGCAT